>NC_057809.1:330710296-330758599 GCF_018294505.1 Triticum aestivum
GGAGGAGAGAGAGACAGGTGGCGCGACGTGAGTGGAGGAGGGAGCCGGCGCGCTGACGTGGCATCCCCTGGTTGGTCGGGGTGACGTGGCCGGCTCCGGTGGACATGTCCGGCGTGGCGTGGACACGTCCGGCGGCGCGGAGGGAGTTGGATCTAGGGTTTCATCTGCGCGTAATTTCGGGGGAGGCCACGTATTTATAGGTAGAGGGAGCTAGGAGAGTCCAAATGAGGTGCGGTTTTCGGCCACACGATCATGATCGAACGACTGAGATGATGGAGGTGGTTTAGGTGAGTTTTGGGCCACTTTGGAGAGGTGTTGGGCTGCAAAACACACGAGGCCTTTTCGGTCCCTCGGTTAACCGTTGGAGTATCAAACGAAGTCCAAATGGCACGAAACTTGACAGGCGGTCTACCGGTAGTAAACCATGGCCGCATGACAAGTCTCAGTCCAATCCAAAAATGGTTAACACCCGCACACGAAAAGAGGTAGAAAGGGACACCGGGTGACATAGGAGCGCCGGATTGCAAAACGGACAACGGGGAAAATGCTCGGATGCATGAGACGAACATGTATGCAAATGAAATGCACATGATGACATGATATGGAATGCATGACATGCAAGCAATGACAAGGCAACACGCCGAATAACTGGAGGACACCTAGCACATCAGTCTCGGGGTGTTACAACACTCCACCACTACAAGAGGATCTCGTCCCGAGATCTAGAATGGCACCGAAGGGAAAAACGGAAGGGAAAGAGAAGAGGTAAAACTAAGTTGCTTCTTTGACAAACGAGTGAAACCAAAAGCCTTGAGAGGTTGAACAAATTGAAAGGAATAATGCAATGAAGAAGACAATGTTGAAAGCACTCCGGTAGGGAAGAATAACGAGGAAGAACAACTTTTCGAGCAGCACTCCGGTTGAAAAATTATGCAAGACTTGATAAGATGAAAAGAACTTGAGCAGTGGGCACAACACCCCGGTTAAATGGATAATCAGGAAAAGAACACGATCCTGTCAAAACAAGAAGATGGGTTGAAGAGAGCAACATCACAAAGCCTCCAGAAGAATGAAAGAACGGAATGGAATGGACGGAGGGGAACAAGATCTTGAGAGAGCATGCTTATAACAAATGCTGGAATTGAGTTATTGGATTATCAACAGCGAAAAGCATAAACTTGATATGGTGTTATGGAATACATCTCCAAATTATGAGGTGACGGCCTGCCACTTCCGGAAAAAGATTGGATTGATATGAACAAGGAGACGAGAAGAAAGAGAAGTTGAAAACACAAGGTGAATCCTTGCAATGATTAGATGGATCTTTGGAATGATATAATTGAAATAACTTTGAGCTCCGGAAAAGAAAGATGGACAACTTGAATCGAGAATTTGATGAACCTCCGAATAGGGAATTAATCACTTGGATGAATAAGAATAAGGATTACCATATGCGTATCCTTCACCAATTTAAATTGATGACAAACAACGGATTTGGCATACTACTTATTCTCGTAGAAAAGATTAAGAGAGATATCGCGCAAACTTGAGAAAGTTTTCAACGAATCACCAGTCGGGTTGAAACAACGAATAAATTGATATGATGAACGAAGGAATACAAAATCTTGGAAGAACCACCGTAAGAATTTGGAAGAGCGAATAAATTGATATGATAACCAAGGAAGAGAACTCTTGAACGAATCACCGTAAGAATTTAAATGAACGAAGTAAAGATAAAGAAACATCGGGAAGAATTATAAAAAGAACGAAGATACTCGAGACAATCTAGATACATGAGAATGAAGGGATCATGAACTGATTAGAGATCACTTGAACGATGCGCCGGTAAGATTGGAGAATGATAACTGGAAGCTGAGAATGAATAAACTGAAATGATGGACTCCGGATAATCAAACTGAGAAGACTCTTGAATTGCTCCGGATAGGTGAAAAGAATTCTCACTATCAAAAACAGTTATGAGAGGATGACATCAAGCTAGAGCCATGAATCTCTGAGAGAGCGGATAGATATGGAGGGAAAGTCCTCTTCGGTCTTCAAAACCTGAGAATGACGATGAGAAACACCAACAATAATTGTAGAGGCACTCCGGAATGAAGAATAGAAAGGTTGATCCAACGATCAAAATAATTTGAAAGATCTTGGAGAAAAACATTTGACTGATGACAGTTCATTCTTATGTCAAACTTTGGAGAGAATTTGAGAAGCTCCGGTAAAATAAGAAGAGTCAGGTAAGATCCTGGGAAAAGACGTGTGGGTTAGGGCCCACTCAAAAGAAACACCATTGAAATGATTTAAAAGAGAGGTTGCACCGGTTGAATTAAATGACTTGAATGAGATAACAACCTCGAAAGATCTTGAACGAATGCAGAGTGGAAAACATGAATCTTCGAGATATCTTGAGCACTCCAGAACAATTAAATAGCGAGAAGTGAATGAATATGAGGTGCACCGGCATGAGAAGGTATTTGAAACAAGGAAAAAGGATATGATCAACACCAAAGCTTGATTTGAATCCACCGGAGAAGAAAACGAGTGAAGAGTGACGAACTTGAAGCTCCGTTAGAATCTTCATGAGAATCACCGGGTAAGAACATGAAGGAAAAGAATGGAGAGACTTCACATGAATAAAAGGATACTTGACTAAGAAATCTGAGTCCTTGAAGAAACAAGGGTGGGAGGGTGGGAAAACAAAGGCAACTTGGGATGGATGAAACAAACAACGTTGAGAGCTTAGATTGAATCTTGCGGATGTTGAAAATGGACGGATCCGCTTGAAGAGAAGCACACCGGTTGAAAAGGATTGGCAAGACAATCTCGATGATCAAGAAGGATTAGTATTCACATAGGAATATGAGAACACCACTTAGACAAGGGATGGAATCAACATTTGACTTCGAAGCAACTCGAATACCACAACTCAAAACAAAACAAAGGATTGGCTTGCAGAATAAGCTGGAACAAACATATGATAGAGATTCCGTCCAAAGTTTTCATGGTGGGGCCTACACGGGCTCGATCGTACAGCACCATCATGTACAAGGCAGTGCACATGACATACGAAGCGTCCCCGAGTCGGCATAGCCAAGGACTCTTTAAGACCCAACGACACCACTGTAAAACTAACCGTGGATAGGCAGACCACTAGACGTCGAACCCCAATTTCATATCATACATCTGTCAGAAAGATATCCTACGATATACTTGAATTCACACTTATAAACTCCCGAAACTTTCCGGTTATGCAATCAGGTGTTGGGGATACAGGGGAAGCATAATATCTCACCCAAAACTAGCAAATCCTACATCCAGTTGTATCCATCCTTCAACACATAACCAAGAAACCTTCGGAAATCATTTACCTCAACCTTCGAAAAGCATCCGTTATACAAGTTATGGCAATACTCCCAAACTCCCACCCCAGTACTGGGTGGCGTCGAGGTTATCTCACCAACAACTACATAAAAGAGATTTTCGATGTCGGCGAACTCAGGTATTCCAGAACTGCAATGATAAAATTGTGACGACAACACCTCGGAGCTCAACTCCCCGGGACACTGCCACAACCCCTAAATGTCAGGAGGCACCAAGAACAATGTTCTCGTCACAAAACCATCGGAACGATTCCAAGATACCCGTGTGATCCTAAAAAAATTAGTGAAATTTCAGAAGAGAAGAGTCAAAACTCTATGTCAGGATGCCTCACCAGGGCGACGAAGGGACTGCGGAGTAAAAAGAATTCCTAACTCTCCGATATATATAATCCTAAATGACTCAAAACATTTTTCTAGACTCAACAACGCCAGCGATTCGATCAAGCAGGGGGCTCCTAAGGTCGGGGAAGGCTCAGATACCAACTTGTAACGCCCTCGATGCGGCTATATCTCCTATGTGTCGAAGCACGACTTAGAGGCATAACCGCATTGAAAGCAATGTCGCAAGTGAGGTCATCTTCACAACAACCCATGTAAATAAGGGGAAAGGTACATAGTTGGCTTACACTCGCCATGTCACACAAATACATAAATAAGTCATTACATTCATCCAAATACACTCAAGGTCCGACTACCGAACCAAAATAAAAGAAGACTACCCCAAATGCTACACAGATCCCCGATCGAACCCAACTAGGCTCCACTACTGATCAACTAGAACGAAGCAACACAAAGTACAAGATCTTCATCGAGCTCCTCCTTGAGCTTGGTTGCATCACCTGTACGGTATCATCGGCACCTGCAAACTGGTTTTGGAAGTATATGTGAGTCACGGGAACTCAGCATTCTCACACCCTCGCGATCAAGACTATTTAAGCTTATAGGAAGGGTAAAAGGTATGAGGTGGAGCTGCAGCAAGCGACTAGCATATATGGTGGCTAACATACGCAAAAGAGAGCGAGAAGAGAAGGCAAAGCACGACCGAACAACTATGATCAAGAAGTGATCCTAGAACAACCTACGTCAAGCATTACTCCAACACCGTGTTCACTTCCCGGACTCCGCCGGAAAGATACCATCACGGTTACACACGCGGTGGATGTATTTTAATTAAGATCAACTGCAGGTTTTCTACAACCGGACATTAACAAATTCCCATCTGCCCATAACCGCGGGCACGGCTTTCGAAAGTTCAAATCCCTGCAGGGGTGTCCCAACTTAGCCCATCACAAGCTCTCACGGTCAACGAAGGATATTCCTTCTCCCAAGACAATCCGATCAGACTCGGCATCCCGGTTACAAGACATCCTCGATAATGGTAAAATAAGTCCAGCAACACCGCCCGAATGTGCCAAAAAATCCTGATAGGAGCTGCACATATCTCGTTCTCAGGGCACACTTAGATGAGCACTCCATACAACTAAAACCAAACCTCGAGTTTCCCCGAGGGGGCGTTGCACAGGGCTCTAGTTTGGACCAACACTCAGAGGAGCACTGGCCCGGGGGGGTTAAAATAATGATGACCCTTGAGTCTACAGAACACAAGGGAAAGAAAAGGCTAGGTGGCGAATGGTAAAACCAATGTTGGGCATTTCTGGAGGAGTTTTATTCAAGGCGAACTGTCAAGGGGTTCCCATTATAACCCAACCGTGTAAGGAACGCAAAATCCAGGAACATAACACCGATATGACGGAAACTAGGGCGGCAAGAGTGGAAAAAAACACTAGGCATAAGGCCGAGCCTTCCACCCTTTACCAAGTATATAGATGCATTAATTAAATAAGAGATATTGTGATATCCCAACAAATAGCCATGTTCCAACAAGGAACAAACTCCAATCTTCACCTGCAACTAACAACGCTATAAGAGGGGCTGAGCAAAGCGGTAACATAGCAAAACAACGGTTTGCTAGGACAAGGTGGGTTAGAGGCTTGGTTTAACAATATGGGAGGCATGATAAGCGAGTGGTAGGTATCATAGCATAGGCATAGCAAAACAGCAAGCAACTAGCAAGCAAAGATAGAAGTGATTTCGATGGTATGGTCATCTTGCCTGAAATCCCGCAAGGAAGAAGAACGAGTCCATGAAGAAGACAAACGGACGTAGACGAACGGGTCCTCACAAACGTGATGTTATCGGAACCAACCCGCAGAAGCAACACCGGAAAGAAGCACACAACATAGTAAACAAC
Organism: Triticum aestivum; assembly: GCF_018294505.1. Lineage (NCBI taxonomy): Eukaryota > Viridiplantae > Streptophyta > Magnoliopsida > Poales > Poaceae > Triticum > Triticum aestivum. The sequence continues at coordinate 330,715,940 of NC_057809.1, forward strand.
CAACACATGAACATGGCATGATATGCGGGATGCGGTATGCGGTGCATATGCAAGATTTGGAAAGAAATGATTGAACCTGGCCTCAACTTCGAAATCCAAGAGTTCCACTGGAAAGAGGAGTTGATTTCGGTCAAAATCGATATAAAGATCACCGGAATTGGATGCACGGTTTGGAAATGGCAAGCAAAACAAATATGGCAGCGGTCTACGATTAACAGCAAGTAGCCTTCTAAATGCATCAAGATAAATATGCAACAGCACTCAAACATAACAAAAAAATACATGGAAGGTATCCACTCATGATGCTTGAGAAAAGATGAACACTGAGCTACGGCCAATTCATCCATTAACAGGTTCAAACAAGCATGACAAAAGTGCAAATGATAACAGGTTTCAGACTTAGTGAAAATAACACAAGTCAGGAATTTATCATCAGGAAGCAATCTTACGAGCATGATAACTACATGCTACAGGAACATAACATGGCAAAGCAAGGCATGGAATGAAGCTACTCAAAACATATAACAAAGGTCCCTTAGTGACCATGAGCCAAAAGGGATCAGAAAGTACAATTGCAAGCATGTGAACTAGCAAAAACATAAACAGATTCAGACTTACTGAAAAACTGGAGCATGCAAAACAGATTAACAAGTAGGCATGTTTACGAGCTTGATGCACTCACTACAAGGAATTAGATGACACACTAAGCATACACCCCTCAAGAAGACATGGCATAGAAGCTAGACATGGCAATAACAACAACATAGCATGCACGGATCAACAACAACAAGCTCGGCAAAATCGCTAAACATGTTAACAATCTGACAGCAACATTTTATAGCAAAATTAGAGCTCGATTGACTCAAGCTAGGGTTCTCCATAATTGCAAACTAAGACATGGATGGATAAATCACCACAATATTAACAAAACATCCTTACTGATCATCCTCAAAAGAGGCACGGATCACTAGGAAACAACATGAACATATGGCATAACAACAAAATCAGGACAATGACTTAGTGAAAAACTAAGTCCCTGAAATCAGCATCACTGAGTAAGCTACTTTGTATGCTTGTGCTAGTCACCATCAAGATCACAAAAATACATGGCATACACCCCTATAAAGATCTAGGGTTTCATCTGCGCGTAATTTCATCTGCGCGTAATTTCGGGGGAGGCCACATATTTATAGGTAGAGGGAGCTAGGAGAGTCCAAATGAGGTGCGGTTTTCGGCCACGCGATCGTGATTGAACGACTCAGATGATGGAGGGGGTTTAGGTGGGTTTTGGGACACTTTGGAGAGGTGTTGGGTGGCAAAACACACGAGGCCTTTTTTGTCCCTCGGTTAACCGTTGGAGTATCAAACGAAGTCCAAATGGCACGAAACTTGACAGGCGGCCTACCGGTAGTAAACCAAGGCCGCATGACAAGTCTCGGTCCAATCCGAAAACTTTTAACACCCACACACGAAAAGAGGTAGAAAGGGACACCGGGTGACATAGGAGCGCCGGATTGCAAAATGGATAGTGGGGAAAATGCTCGGATGCATGAGACGAACATGTATGCAAACGAAATGCACATGATGACATGATATGGAATGCATGACACGCAAGCAATGACAAGGCAACACGGCGAATAACTGGAGGACACCTGGCACATCGGTCTCGGGGTGTTACACTTACGTCACATGCAAGAAATGGGAATGAATTTCAAACACCCTGCAACCGCCAGTCGGCTGCACATATTGACATACTTGGTTTTTAAATTCTAGTAAATCCAAAACTCGTCTGAAATTCATGAAACTTGGCATGCTATCATGGAGCGGCATCAACATGCCGTGGTAAAAAATTTGTCCCATTTGGGGCAGGTTTGGGTATAAGCTTCTCACAAACCAACGCTTCTCACAAACCAGCGCTTCTCACAACAAGTGTGATGGTTTCGGTAGGGAACGTGCCACCTTTGGGGACGAAACGATATATGTTGCCTCTTATTGCTTTCAAAAAAATTCGAGTGTCAACATAGAACAACAAGAGTGTTGTGTTCAATTTTGGAATTTTTCGGGGTTCATTTGGACATTTTTATACATTCACTGGGTTTTCCAAGCATTTTATGTGCATAATTCAAATTTGAACTACATGCACATTCTCCAGTGCATATGAACTGGTTGAAAAATCAAATATGTGTCCTTGGGTGCATTATTAGGTCCCATGCAAGAAATGGGAATGAATTTCAGACACCTTGCCACCGTCACTCGGCCGCAAACATTGAGATACCTAGTTTTTAAATCCAAAAATCGTCTGAAATTCATGAAACTTGGCATGCTATCATGGAGTGGCATCAACATGCCGTGGTAAAAAAATTGTCCCATTTGGAGCAGGTTTGTGTATAAGCTTCTCACAAACCAGAGCTTCTCACAACAAGCGTGATGGTTTCGGCAGGGAACGTGCCACCTTTGGGGACGAAACAATATTCGTTGCCTCTTATTGCTTTCAAAAAAATTCGAGTGTCAACATAGAACAACAAGAGTCTTGTGTTCAATTTTGGAATTTTTCGGGGTTCGTTTGGACATTTTTATACATTCACTGGGTTTTCCAGGCATTTTATGTGCATAATTCAAATTTGAACTACATGCACATTCTCCAGTGCATATAAACTGGTTGAAAAATCAAATATGTGTCCTTGGGTGCATGCTTAGGTCCCATGCAAGAAATGGCAATGAATTTCAAACACCCTGCCACCGTCACTCGGCCGCAAACATTGAGATACCTGGTTTTTGAATTCTAGTAAATCCAATACTCGTATGAAATTAATGAAACTTGGCATGCTATCATGGAGCGGCATCAACATGCCGAGGTAAAAATCTTTGTCCCATTTGGGACAGGTTTGGGTATAAGCTTCTCACAACAAGCGTGATGGTTTCAGTAGGGAACGTGCCACCTTTGGGGATGAAACGATACCTCTTGCCTCTTATTGCTTTCAAAAAATTTCGAGTGTCAACATAGAACAACAAGAGTGTTGTGTTCAATTTTGGAATTTTTCAGGGTTCGTTTGGACATTTTTATACATTAACTGGGTTTTCCAGGAATTTTATGTGCATAATTCAAATTTGAACTACATGCACATTCTCTAGTGCATATAAACTGGTTGAAAAATCAAATATGTGTCCTTGGGTGCATGCTTAGGTCCCATGCAAGAAATGGCAATTAATTTCAAACACCCTGCCACCATCACCCGGCCGCAAACATTGAGATACCTGGTTTTTAAATTCTAGTAAATCCAAAACTCGTCTGCAATTCATGAAACTTGGCACGCTATCATGGAGCGGCATCAACATGATGTGGTAAAAAATTGTCAGCTTCCCCAGGTTTAATTCAGTTTCCCCAGTTTAATTCGGTTTCCCCAGTTTAATTCGGTTTTTAAATATAAAACACTCATCGCAAACGTTTTAGTTAGAACACTCATATGCAAACCGACAGCTTCCTTAGGAAGCCAAGGGAAAATGTGTCGAGCAAGATTTGTGCAGCTCTTGATCGCAAACGTTTTAGATAGAACACCCGTATGCAAAGTGAGAACAGCGCAGGATTTGTGCATCCCTTCAACGCAAACGGTTGTTTTAGATGACCCGTGTGCAACCACGTACAAACAATTATTGGGTATGTTGCCATTTGTCAAACTGGAAAGATTTACATTTGTTGATCTAGTAACGTTGCCATTTGTCAATCCTTGTAACGCTGCGATTTGTCAAAATATGCAGCTAGAAGTCATTAGCGCTATCTAATTTTTGCAACTAAAATTTAGTAATTAAGCATAGATTTCATTCATAGATTAAGCAGTCGTTCTTAATTTATACAAACAGTTCAACTCGACAGCTGAACCGACCAAACTTCTCCCCAATTGTTGCCAACCACGTACTGAAATAGCTAGTTCAACTATATATACTAGCTAATTTTAAGTACATTGTACAGTTCGACTACACATCTATAGTCACATGAACTGAACAAAATAGCCCCTAAATACTACTACTACCACGGAGGGGCTTTGTGGTACTTCCGGCAGCCTCTCCTCTGCTGAGCGCGCTCACCCCCTTAGTAAGAGGCAGAGGAGGAGGAGGAGCCTACCGACGAGCTGGACAAATGCAATACGGTGCCTGCCGGTGCTGCACGTTCAGCGACGCTCACCAGCTCGAATGCCCACTGCCGCTCCAGACGATCCCTCTCGAAGCGGCCAGACCACTCGTAGATCTCCTGGTTCCTCGCCTCTACGTCAGCGTGTGCTGCAGCCACGGCTACTGTAAGGCTCTTTGCATGCTCGATGAGGCGCTCCTCCTCCTCCCGCGGGAACTCGATGTACCGCGCAAGGTCGCTGACACATGTGCGGGCCTCCACCTCTGCCTCATGCCTCTAGGCCGCGGCGGCGGAGCGGGTGATAATCCCGGCATTTGACGGTGGGCTGGCGGTCATGGTGGCCGATGATGGGGTGGCGGCCACGACCACCACCTCCCGCCTTCGGGCCGCGGTGGCGGAGCGGGTGATGGGCATGGTGGCTGGCGGTGGGGTGGCAGCCACGACGGCCACCTCCCACCTTCGGGCTGCGCCGGCGGAGCGGGAGATGGCCCTGGCTTTCGACGGTGGTGTGGCGGCAACGGCGGTCGGCAACAGCTGCCGACGGACAGCGGCGGCGGAGCATGTGGTGGGTGTTCCGCGCACACCCAACACGGACGCCACGCGCACTACACTACGCCGGGGACTGCGCCACCGCCGTGGTGTAGCCTACCAACTGGATATGTCATCTGATGACGGCGAAGTGGCTGAGCGACAATGATGGACTTGTGCCATTGGCGATTGCGGGAGAAGCAGACGAGATAAGCTACAGGGAGGGAGGGGAAAATGCGATGCAGGACTCACCGGCCATGAGGGTTTTTGTAGCAGGCCGGTAAGCGTTGCGATTTTTGGGGATTTCACCGAGTCGGGCGAGAAGCTTGCACGGGAACCTACGAGGTTGTGCGGGAACGGGCTCACCGACGATTCATTGACGCCACCGTTTGGCCAAAAGAACGCCCCGCGCTCGGCGCAAGCTTGCATTGTAAGCTGTCTGCGGCAGCAGGGTGACAAGACGTGCGAGAGGACACGTTTAATAAAAAAACATTTGCGATTTAATTACGTACTATACCCCCGTCCTGCTTTCTAATTAGGATTTAACTAATAAAATATGAATGCATGTCGCCAAAGATTATATTGGTGGAGTCGTATTTGAACATAGTTTCCAGCTATACAATTTTTGTAACATGCATTAACACTGTTTTGGTTAAATTTAAGATTATATACCAGCAAGCATTTTCCCGCAACACACACGGCTTATTCCATCACAAACAGCTCGGATGGATCAACTGTATGCCATGTATCGCACACGCAACTCTAATCTGATTCATGTTTGATGTCTCCGACACCGCTCGCACAGTTCATCTTATTTGCCACGTATCACTGTGCCATCCTCTGCTCGCGTTCCTCGGCATGCTCTGCTCGTTGTTAGGCACCGCGGCGTGCTCTGCCGCGTCCGTTGGTGCGCTCGGCTTGTGGACAACTTTTCCTTGCGTGTTCAACTGCTATATGCATATATATGCTAGCAAGATGCATCTTGTGAGAGAAAAGGATGAAAGAGAGAAGTCCTTATCTGCATGTGTGGAGAGAGGTGCAGGTATCTTTTTGCAAAATTGTCATAGATTGCTTTCTAACCATCAGATATAGATCGGACGGTCTATATTACATGATGGCAGGCACACCATCATCACCAACTCGGTCTTTTATAGGAGTAGAGATAGAGATGGTTGATCGCCGTTGAGGCGATCGCGGAGTGCTCTGCTCGCGTCCCTCCGCGCGCGCTCAGCCAGTGGTTGGGCATGCACACAATCACGTTGGGGGCCCCATATGCATGCGGTTGCGCCGCGTGCGTTGCCACGCGATGCAGTTACGTGCAGCACGATGGAGTTACACTGCAAATTAGAACTGCCATTAGGGTCTGCCGATATTCCAGGCCGTCGGGCTTCCCCTTTAATTCCCGTGACCATTATAACCTTAGTCTCTTCAACATTTGGATCGCGCCCCACAACACAACAAGTCCACCCACGACGACACATAGAGAGGGGATGTCCAGCGGCGCTCCAATGGAGTTCGGCGAGCATAGAGTCGAGACCCACGCAAGGGAGACGGATCTCTCGGTGTTGTACACCATCGACCCGACCGTGGTGGACGACTACATCGACGGCATTGAGCAGTTTCTTGCTCGAGACAAGTACAAGGTGGTCGGCATCGATCTCCAGTACACCACTGGTCGTCCCAGCATAGATCAGAAGGTTGCCGTCACCCAATTGTGCGTGGGCCATCATGTCCTCATCTACCACTACTGCATGGCCACAGAGCCTTGCGACCATTTCAACAGGTTTGTCAACAGCTCCGACTACAAGTTCGCCATGGTTGAAACCACCAACGATGTAAACGCACTCCGTGTTATGGGCTTGGCCTGCAAGAACCTTGTCGAAATCCATGACCACTACAGGGTCTGGGGTAGCACGAAGGACTCCCTGGTCGAACTCACCTCGGCCATCATCGACCCCTACTACGAAAAGATGAAGCAGGGTGCCCAGAGAACAAGTCATGTATCCTGGCATAGGGCCTGGATGCGGCAACTGGATGAACCTCACCTCAGGTTCACGGCCAAGAGCGTGTACACATGCTACGAGATGCAGAGGCGGATCGTTGACATGAGGAAGTACCTCGTTACGAAAATCGACGAGCTCGGATTGAGCCACAAGCGGAGCAAGCGTCACAATAAGTAGATGATGATCAGATAATCATTTATGCTAGTTAATCATGCATGTAATATATAGTTTACTTTATTGTTCGTGTGTGGAAATGTCATGTGTGTAGTAGCCACCTATGTAATTATGCATGTAATAGTTTACTTTGGTGTGTGCAAATGCCATGGTTGTAGTAGCCACCTATGTAAGTTGATGTTTAATTTGGTTATGCAAGCATGTCCTTATAAGTGTGTATGTATGTATGTATATATATATATATATATATATATATATATATATATATATATATATATATATGTTGTCCTGTATGCAATCCCATTGCACAACACACACGTCTTGTTAAGTTGAACTGTTTATGTTCTCTTGTGTCAACGCAAATAGTTCATCCGAGTGAACCGCATGCCGTATATCGCACACACCTTGATCTGGCTGACCGTTTCTTTTGTGTTGCCTAATCACAAATAGTTGATCCGAGTGAACCGTATGATGTATATTGCACACACCTTCATCTGGCTACCCGTTTCTTTTGTTTTGCCTAATCACAAACAATTCATCCGAGTGAACCGTATGTTGTGTATCACACACGCCTTCATCTGGCAGCCCATTTCTTTTGTTCCTCCTCATCACGAACAGTTAATTGAACTGAACCGTATGCCCTTCATTGCACACGCAACTAAAATCTGAATCGTGTTTGATGTGTCTTCCATCTCAAATGTTTTGCACCTTTTTTGACGGTTTTCATACACCACCGTTTGTGATTATTGCATCGCACATAGTTTCTCGAAGGGTCTCTGATCGTAGTGTCGCATTAGCAGCATCCTGTAGTAGTGAAAATCTCCATCAAATTCTGCTGGTAATCTCGTGCAACATTTTATTAGCCTTTGCAATATGAGCTGTCACTGTCACCACAATGGCACTTTATTTTAGTGGAACTGCGAAAAAGGATAAGAAAATTATAGTTGCACCTTACATGAGTAGGATAGCCAACCTTAATGTTGCTAAATTTTGTGCAACTACTAAAGAAGAACCTGCCAGCTCACGAGAGCAAGTACTTGTTGCTAGCTGAATGATACAATCTTTGCTTCATTACAGGTGAACTGTAGAAAAAGGGGCATGAATTGAATCATCGAGTGGAGCTACAGGTCGACTTCCACTAGTTCCACTATTATAGTAATCATGCTCTTTATTATCTGTGTTGTGCAAACAGGAATACTCAAGTACAGATGTTGTGATGGTCAAGAGCATTTGCCAAGTTCTTGGGTTGTATGACACGGCTAGCCAAGATGGATTTAATCCTGATATTCACTTTATCAAAAGGCTCTAATGGGTTGGTTCTGAATCTTGCAAGCTGGGAATCAATGAGATGTGTAGGCATCTTTGTTGTACTTATTATTTGAATCTTATTTGTTGGTTCTGAATCTTGCAAGCTGGGAATCAATGATATGTGTAGGCATCTTTGTTGTACTTATTATTTGAATCTTATTTGTTGGTTCTGAATCTTGCAAGCTAGGAAACATGGCATGATGATGCAGAGGACAGCAACCATAACAAACAGTTCAAACTTGGTAGTATTATCTGTGTGAAAGTGCGACAAATGTGTTGATCGTGTGCATGCTAAGAATAATAATTCTAATTGTTGTGCATGTTGATCATGTGGCACTGATAGAACGAGCCAATGCATTGCTTGTTTTAAGAATAAATTTATATTAAAGCTAATTAAATTTAAGTAAAGTGACCACTAACACTTGTTATTATAGTACCAATACAAACCCGCTCGTGAACCGACGTGTGGCCGGAATAGGTTTCTTAATGGAGGTATTTGAATGTGCCGAGGGTGCATGTTCTATCGGGTGTGCAGCGGGCGAGGGAGGGTAGTAAATGTTGTCACATGTACACACTCAGTTTACGGTTGAATCCAGTTTCCCCAAGAGCTGAAAAACAAACTGATGTTGTCGCCTATCCACTCGTTCACTTGAAGAGACTCCAATGGCGATCCGAGGGGTGAGCCTGCTGGATATGGACTTCAGCAAGGAGTTGACCTTTGAGTTTGCCATTAAGTCCCGTGGCTGCACCAAGTTCAATGTGATGTACACCAATGATCCGGACTCGGTGAAGCTCTGCCTCGCTGAGTTCAAGCAGTACCTACAGGACGAGAAAGCACAAGGTCGCAGGACTATACCTTGTGCCCATCCATTCGTCTCCTAACAGGGACCACAAGATCACCGTCGCCCAGGTATGCGTGCGGGACAAGGTTCTCGTCTACCACTTCTGTAGGGCCATTAGAGGTTCTGGAGCATTCGCCCATTTCATCGGTAGCGCCGACTGCACCTTCACTACGGTGGAGAGAAGGAAGAACACGACGATTCATCCATCTGGTACAACAAGCTTGTCGACATCCAAAAGTAATACAAGATCATCGGCAACGGGCAGGAGAAGGACTCTATGGTTGACCTCGCCGAGACCATCATCGACCCCTGCTATGCCAACATGAAAGAAGACAACGATACCAAGGACCTGAACACGTGGGAGGTACCTCTGAATCTAGCCTACATAACCTACATGGCCAAGGACGCATACGCATGCTACAACATGTACAGGCGGATCTTGGACATAGGGCGTGTCTACTTTCCGTAACCGACGAGTACGCGGATAGCCGCAGTGTCATGATCAAGCGTGCCAGGAAGGTCTAGATGTTGTACTTTATCAGTTTAAGCACCTTTATCATCTAAGTGTTCCATGCATTAGCCTATGTGTCGTAATTATATGTTTTGTCTGAAATATTTCTTCTAAGAACCCATTAACCTATTTAATTTTCTTAGTGGCTATTTCCTTATGTATGTAACTAGTTCACTCAGCTGCCGTGCTTTGAATCTCCTTCCTCCCAACATATTCCCCTTCTCAGGTGGACCCAGCAGGTCTCGTACACAGATATATGGGACCAACCACCTATCCATTTGTATTATTTTATTTTGTTAAATCTTCCGTCCTCTTCCTATACAGCGGTTTGCCATCATAGCCTATGGCATTGGCCAGGCCATCCCTCTACTCCCACACATTGTCTGGCGGCAGCTCCACCGACCCACCCTGCACCCGAACAAGTCAACCCTCGTACTGCCCTCTGCTTGCGTCTTCTCCCGCTCCGGTTCGTTCTGTCCGAGGTCTCGACGTTGTCCTCTGCCTTGGTTCTCTCTTCGCGGTGCCACCGTGTGTCATTCCCAACATGGTCAGCAAAACAAGAGGAATTGGGAGACAACCGTTCGTCGAGAGGATGACAGTCCCGGGCCCACCAGGTCCATGGCCTAGGTGTTGTTGTTTAACATGGGCAGCCCACGACATATTTCAATGTTTTCTGGATCCAGCAGGTATCAAGCGGCCTCTGGGCCTCCCAACCTAGCTTGTCTATAACATCAGCAGCCCAAGTTATGTTTGTTTTTTCAAGACGACGCACAGCTCAGTTCAATGTTTCTATAAGAATGCAAACGTTGAACCTATGTTTTCCCTTATATAATAGTATATATATACATATATCTTATTTTATTACATATATATAATAGAAACAACATAAGGTTTCGTTAAACCTGTCGTTTGTCCAACCATTTTATAGACCTTCCCACTTCCTTTATTTTTCGTTTTCATTAGTCTTATATCTCAATTTTCTCCCACTTTATTTTTCAATGTAAACTAAGTTTTCTCCTAGTACTTTTCCCTAGAACCAACTCAATTGTCCCATGTCTAGCCTAAAAAATAATAATACCCCACGTCCTATTAAATCATCAAATTAAAATGATATTTTATTTCATAAATTGAAAGTTCTTACAAAATAATAATAATAATTTTTATATATAACTTGGCAAGTTAACTCCAAGTAATTGCGTACATAAGCTTGCTAATATTTTACTGACCAACGCAGTAATAGATGTGCAATCATTTCTTTATGTTTTTATAACATTTCTCCATCTAGCCCAACATGATATTTTCACCCAGCCCACCAAATGGACTAAAAACCAAATGGACTGTGTCAAATCACGGGTTCCGGCAAAACCCTCAAGGTTCGAACACTAGGGTGTGCGCGAAGATCTCCCGCTACCGATCCACATCCTAGATTTGCTAAGATCTTACGGGCTAACACAACGAACTCGCAACATAAAGGACACAAGATTTATACTGGTTCGGGCCACCGTTGTGGTGTAATACCCTACTTCAGTGTGGTGGTGGTGGATTGCCTCTTGGGCTGAGGATGAACAGTACAAGGGAAAGAACAGGCTCCTGAGGAGAGGTGTTCTTATGCTCGGTGAGCTTGTGGTGGTTCTGGTCTCTCTCGATCTGTCGTCTCGATCCCCCGATCTCTCTATCCGTATCCTCCCTCTAGGTATGGTGGTGGCTAGTCCTATTTGTAGAGGCGCTGGTCCTCTCCCCAAATATTGAGCGGGAAGGGAGCGAACAACGGCCAATTCGAAAGGGGGCAGCTAGTATAGCTTATCCTGACCAAAGTGGTCTTCTCCTGCCAAAGGCTCTGGTGGTGACGCCGTCTTGGGCTCCATGGTGGCCTCCGTCTTGCCGTCCTTTTGGTGTTGGTCTCGTTGGACCGATATGGAAACCTTTGCTTGACGCCTTGGTACTTCGCGCATGCGTTTGTTCCCTTGGAACCAAAGAGGAAACAAGGACACTATGCGCGCCGGCGCCCGTCTGGCCTTGGTTGTCATGGATCACCTCACTAGAACCTCGCGATGTTTTCCTAGCCTTGAACTCTCCGCCCCTCGCGAGCCAGCCTGGTGAGGCCGCTCCTAAGGAGGTCTTGTGTCATCCACCTCGCGAGGGTCTTGAGAGCTTGTTGGCGAAGGTGGGACGTACGGGGGCTTGCTCGCAGAGCCACGCCGTTGGCCGCAGGCAGGCAAGTCTGGGGATCCCCATTCCTAGAACCTCGATAGTAGCCCCGGGGCCCAAGGCGTGCTCAGGCTTGGCTTCGAGGCGAAGCCAAGGGGCAAGTGCGGAGCGCCGTGGGCCCCAATAGCATGTGGCCTCGGTTGACTCGTGGCGGTTGATTGGACGTGGGTGTCTCCGCTTCTGCATGCTGCCTTGGAATCCGCCTGGCTATGCGGCTACCGCAACCTACATAGTTATTCTTCCATTGCCTGCATCATACTCCTCCAATTCCTTTGCTTACCCTGGACTCCACTCCTCTTTCCAATCTGACCTGAGCTCTACTTACTCCATCGCCATGGCGCCGACGCAAGCGGATAAGGGGAAGAAGCCTATGTCTTCGGCTAGTGTGGCCCCGGCCGCTGAGCCCGCAGTTGGCCCATCACTGGTGCTCAATGATGAGACCATGGGCAAGGTGCGTCCCATGCTCGCCTCCAGCTTCAATGAGTGGGGAAAGACGCTGGCTTGGCCTACGTCTCGTGCTCGCATTGACCGGGCGGCCACCGAGGTCCCATTCTTCATCGATGCCCTTTAGGCCGACTTGGTCCCTCCTTTATCCGCCTTCTTCAACGTTGTGCTTGCGCATTATCAGATCCATATGCTGCACCTTGATCCTCAATCAGTGACCCTTCTCGTCGTCTTCGCCTTTGTTTGCGAGGTCATGATAGGAATTGCCCCTTTAGTGGCCCTTCTCCGCCACTTCTTTTTGCTGCACCTGATTGATCCCCAACAGAGCTCAGGATGCCTGAGCTTTCAGGCCGTGGCGGCGACGGCCGTGGCGGCGACGGCCGGTGCGGCGATTGACTTCGAGCTCCCACCATCCACGAGCGGGTTTCGGACACGGTGGGTATTTGTTGATGTCGGAGTGCTCAGCACCCTGCTCTCTTCTCCGTCAGCGCCCGCTATTCCCAGCTCCGGTTGGTGCCATCAAAGGCTTACTGATTCGCGCCTTGCCCCTATCTGGCTCAGGCTGAGGTGGCTCAAGGACCTTGATGTGACTGTGTCTATGGTGGTGAAGGAGTTCATCCGGCGCCGGATCACCCCGCTTCAGCGCCACTCTCAACCGATGTGGGCCTTGCTCAACAGCAAGGACCACATGAGACTTCAGGAGTCTGGGCTCCCTTTCGAGGCGCGGTGAATGGTGCTCGAGGTCCTAACGGGTGTCCCCCGGCCAGATGACATGCTGAGGAAGAGTTGCCTTATGTACCGCTGCTTGAACAAGGCGACATTCATGGAGCAGTTGCCCGCCTTTGATGAGTGGGGGGCGCGTCCAGTCGGCCTCGTGGGGCCTCATGAGAACCCCATCATCGTGGTTCCTCTTCCTGTTGCTGGCGCCGAGCTCGCCCCAAGTGTGGATGCAGGGGGTGAGCATCGCTGGGGGCTGATATTGAAGGTGTCGAGATGATGATGCCGCCCAGGGCTCCTGAGGCGTCATCCTCAGGAACTCGCGATCTTGCCCTAGGGCCGTTGTTGAGGAGGCGACGCAGCCCACGTCTCCCGAGGCCGGGGCTCCTGAGACCTCGACAGGTCGCTGTGAGGCAGGGCCTGATGGCTCCCCTCAGCTTGGCGCTCCTGAGACTGCCCCTTCGAGCGCTTCTCCTATTGTGCCTCGTGTTGGTCGCCATGTCTAGCGCTTCGGTCGGCTCTGCGTGGACTTCGAAGAGCTCCACAAGAGGAAGGGGTCCCCAAGCAGCGGCACCTTCGGGCCGTCAAAGCGGAGAGAGTACATCACCGTTGACGTGTAAGTACCTTATCTTGGTGATTCTCCGCATGCTGCTTCCCTTTCTGACAATATCTCTTCAGATTCCTTCTGCCAAGGCCACAAGATCTCCTGAGGAACAGCCTCCTCTTGCCTCGCTTCTCCTGCTAGGCTAGAGCGCTTCAAGCCCGCGCTCTGCTCACGGTGTGGAGTCAACCGGGGAAGCCGGCCCGTCGACAAGGTGTCCCGAGCTCGCCCCTTCGCCGTCTTTTCTTTGCGGCCTTGCTCGGAGCACAGCAAGCGTGCCAAGGGTTCCTCCCCTGGTCGTGGACAGCGACTGGTTAGCTTCGATCCTAGGGTCTTGTTCAAGCAGCGGGCCTTCACTCATTCGGGCCCCTCGCGAGGCCCGTCCCGCAAATGGGTGGATGCGAGCCCCCAGCCCCTGCTGAAAGGGGGCGAGCTGCTTCGGGCCCCATCCGCGGTCCCCACGGTGGAGGATGAAATCAGCAGCTTGCTCGAGTCAGCGCAAGAAAGGAGCGTCATTCACCACAAGCTCTTTCAGGAGGCGATGGGCGCGATGAACCGGCTTGGTGAAGAGCTCGTGGATGTGGACCCGCCTCGTGGCCGAGGGTCTTCGGCTGGTGGAGGAGCGGCATAAGCTGAAGGTGGCCATCAACCCCGGGCGCCACCAGCACGAGCTTGATAATGCAAAGGCTGAGGCTTCCCTCGCTGCCTCCCGTGAAGCCTACTCCCGAGCTCTGGAAAATGCTTGGGAAGCTGACCGCCGTCGCGAGGCCACGGAGAAGCACGCGTGGGAGCTCCAAGCCTGGAGCGCCATCTTGGATCAGCAAGTGGAGGCGTGCAGGGCTGCCCTTGCATCGTTGAGGGGGACGCCGCCGAGGAGGAAGAGATCCGGAAGCACGAGGAGGCGCTGGCACTGGAAGCCGTGGAGCGTAGCCTTGAGCTCAAACGACTGGAGACGAGGGAGCGTCAGGTTGCCCAAGTGGAGGATGCCATCGGCATGCGCGAGGCCAGGGCCCAGGAGGAGGTTGATCGTCGGGTGGCCGAGGTTCGCGCGGATCTCGGTAGCAGGTACGACCTGAAGCTGAAGCTCGTGGAAGTTGGGGCCGCTGGTAGGACTGATGCCCTCAAGTCCAGGTTGGTCGAGGTGGAGCGGCGCGAGGAGGCCGCCGCAACCGCCCTGGCCTCGGTGCGGGCTGAGGTGGCTTCCGTCCGCGTCGAGCTGCTCCCTCTTCGGCAGCGGGTCGCCGACGTTGAGTCCGTCGCCTAGCAGAACAAGGAAGGAGTTCTTCAGTGGCTAACGTTGGAGCGTGTGCACGTCCCCATGTGAACGACTACGCCAGCCACCTCCGCTTCTTCGCCGACGTGGTGACGCGCCTGGAGAGCTGTTCTGAGAGGGCTCGCCAACTTGTTGAAGAGAGGAGCCGCGGCCTACTCGGACGTGCATTCTCCCGAGTCTTCAGCCATCTCCAGAACGCCGGCCTAAACTTCGACTTTGATGCCGCCATCGCTCCCGTACCTGAGGGCATCCGGGGCGGCCTGTCGTGATGGGTGGAAGAAAATGTGGACGCACTAGTCGGGGCCTTCACTTCCGATGACGATGGGGTGGTGGTCGCGGCGGACGCGGGCGACGTGGTCGACGACGTTGATGGTGGCGCTGGTGAAGGTGATGGTGATGCCATTGATGGTGGCAGCAATGCCAGCGATGGTGGCGACGATGCGAGCGACGCGTCTGAGGGTGATCCGGGGGACGCAGCAAGCGACATGTCTGACTGATACCGTGCTTCCCAGCTATTTGTCCTACACACAGAAGCTCAGACGTAGCCCTTAAAGTTGTAAGAGCATTTTTGGAGGGGAAACCCCTCTTGTAAATTTGCTACTGCCTTTATCTTGTTAGGTAGAGTTGAATATGTATCCTCATGGACTCACGTGCCCTGAGGCAAAGTTGATGTTGCAGTTTACCTTAGCCTGGATGAGCCCAAACCGGCTCATGAGGTTGGAAGCTCAGGAGGAACTCGCCGAGACGCCCGAGGGGGCCGCGTGATAAGCGAGCGCCGGCTGTGGCGCGACATGCGCGTGGAGCGTGTGCGTCTTGCCCAACCACACTCGTGAGGAGCCCGCGAGGGGGAGAAACAGGCGCGAACTCCGAAATAAGGCAAGAACCAGACAGCAAGTAATCGCTCGAAGGAGAAAAGGCACCCCCCACGCGCATCAAATGAAAACTCAACTCCAACTTAATTCCAAATCCAGAAGGAAAGGCTACAGAATAGGGGATCCAAAGAAAATGGCCGCGTCCGACACCTAGTATAGTCTTCTTATCTTCAAGTCTTCTCACCAGCACAGAGCTAAGTGCTTCCACTAGGAAGTGGGAGGGAGCCCCCGAGGCCCAAGGGTAGCACTCCTGAGACTCCGGGGCGTGTACAGCCCCACTCGTTATTACGAGAGAGTGTCACGGGCGGCGATCTTCACAGGCGTGAGCCTTACTTCATATCGCCAGACGAGGGCCCCGCCTTGCGCCACCCCCTACCACCGTTGGGAGGACCGAAGACTAGGACGACACCAACGAGGGCAGAGGGGATGCCAGCGGCGCCCTCGGCGACCGTGGGTCCTCTGCCGGGGGTAGGCTCTGGAGCACCTCCCCGACAGAGGGCCTACCTCCGGGGGACGCCTTGTTCCGCGCGGCGCTGGGGAGGGCCTTCGTCCCGGCTTCCTTCCTATAGTCCCCAGCGTTTCCCCCCTGGCGGGAGGGAGGCCGACGAGCTGGGACTGCCATCTGCTGCTGCGACCCGACCCCCCTGCGCACCATAGTTAGCGTAAGCCTGCTCCTGAGGAATTAGTGGTACCCTGTAGCTGTTGTCGCCAGCACGGTGGGCGAGGCTTCCGGAGGGGTCCTGAAAGGCGCCGGCTTCTAGCGCCTCCTCCTCCCAGCCCAGCTCGACGAACGAGCCAGGGTCATCTTCCAGCATGTACTCTTGGTCCACCATGCGGGGCACGTAGGCCTCCGAGGCCGCCGCCTCAAAGACCTCGCCGTAGTGCCCCGCGCTCCATGTCGCCTGATCTAGCGTGTCGCCTCGAGGATGGTAGGGCTGCATCCCGCCCAGACTATAGGTGGCAGCGCTCATGCCCGCATACAGCGGAGGTGGCGCGGGCGCGAGCGGGCGTGCAGCCCTGTTGGTCGCGCCGGTGTCGATGAAGCCTGGTGGTGCGCCTGTAGGCACACGGGCGCGGCGTGGCCCGCCATGCGACCCGGTCGCAGCTTGTGGCATGAGCAGAGAATGGAAGGGTGGTGCTCCTGAAGTTGCGGCGTCCAGTAGCTCGGCGATGCGTTCCAGCAGTTCATCCCGGCCGCTCTCCATCAGTCGGCACCATAGCAGCTCCCGTGCCACCATGAGTGCAGCTCGCATGTTTCCCAGCTCCCTCCGGGTGTGCTGCGCCGTTGCCGCGGCGTGGCTTGCGGCCCTTGCAGCAGCTGGCACCTGTCATGGGGTGAGGGTGGACGGCGCCTGGTCGTGCCGCCCGCGCCCCGCAGTGTCAGGTGGCGCTCGTGCCGCCTGCAGCGCGGGGTTGAGGTCTTCCTAGGCAGGCGGCGCCGCCCGGTCCAGCCAGGCTGCCCAGCGGTCGGCGTCGGTCCTTGAGTCACCGGACATCCGAACTGCAGAGCGTTGGTGAATCGACTAGCGGGAGAGAAGCTCCGGCACACCCCTACGTGGCGCGCCAAATGTCGGATCACGGGTTCCGATAAAACCCTCAAGGTTCGAACACTAGGGTGCACGCGAAGATCTCGCCCTACCGATCCACGACCTAGCTTTGCTAAGATCTTACGGGCTAACACGACGAACTCGCAACACAAAGGACACAAGATTTATACTGGTTTGGGCCACCGTTGTGGTGTAATACCCTAATCTAGTGTGGTGGTTGTGGATTGCCTCTTGGGCTGAGGATGAATAGTACAAGGGGAAGAACAGCGTCCTGAGGAGAGGTGTTCTTCTGCTCGGTGAGCTTGTGGTGGTTCTGGTCTCTCTCGATCCCTCGATCTCTCTATCCGTCTCCTCCCTCTAGCTATGGTGGTGGCTAGTCCTATATGTAGAGGCCCTGGTCCTCTCCCCAAATATTGAGCAGGAAGGGAGCCAACAACGGCCAATTCGAAAGGGGAAAGCTAGTACAACCTATCCTGACAAAAGTGGTCTTCGACTGCCAAAGGCTCTGGTGGTGATGACATCTTGGGCTCCATGGTGACCTCCCTCTTGCCGTCTTGCTGGTCTTGGTCTTGTTGCACCGATATGGAAACCTTTGCTTGACGCCTCGGTACTACGCGCCTGCGTTTGTTCCCTTGGCACCAAATAGGAAACAAGGACACTGTGCGCGATGGTACCCGCCTGGCGCCCGTCTATACTTGGTCGTCATGGCTCACGTCACTAGAACCTCGCGAGGTTTGCTTGGCCTTGAACTCTCCGCCCCTCGCGAGCCAGCCTGGTGAGGCCGCTCCTGAGGAGGTCTTGTCTCGTCCGCCTCGCGGGGTCTTGAGAGCTTGTCAGCGAAGGTGGGCCTTACGGGCCTGCTCGCAGAGCCACACCGTGGGCCGCAAGAAGGAAAGTCTGGGGACCCCCGTTCCTAGAACACCGACAGACTGGCTAACATGTGGGCCGGTAGGTCAAAGCCTAAGCACTTTCGCAAAAAATAAAAATACAAAGGTCGAAGCCTAAGCAAGGCGTTGGATTTACATCCAACGGCCGGCATTCTTCTTCAATCTCTCGTCTTCTTCCCCTAGCGCTGTCGGGACCGCCTGCTCCGGCCTCTGACGTCCAGCGGTGTTGTTTTGCTTGCCTCATAGCAAAATGCTACCCCACTGATGGCCAGGCCATCCCTCCACTCTGCACCTCCTGTCATTCTCTGTTGAGTGTAGGCCCACCCCGCACCCGAACCAGTCAAGTTTCCCACCCCTCTTCTTCTGCAACTCCAATGCCATGTCTTCCCCATCTCTGGGTCGTTCCAGTCTAGGGCCTCACCGTCATCCATCGCCTCGCTGTGCTCGGCGCGGCATGGTCAACAAACGAGAGTCATCGAAAGAGGGTTGTGCGTGGAGAGCCTGACGGCTAGGACCCACGAGGCCCATGGTCGCACGGAAGGGAAGTTCCTCCTTATTAAGCTGGAAAAAATGTTTCCTCCTCCTGACAGCTGGGACCCACCAGTTGTATCTTCGCACGGAAGGAAGTGCCTCATTGTTATGTGAAAAAAACTATTCCTCCTGATGACAGCTGGGACCCAGCAGATTTGGTGGCCGACTTGTGGGCCTATTAAACGGACGTGTACGCAGGGCTTTTTCAACTTAATCAATAAATGATTCTAGCAGCTGGACCGTTGGATGTTAATCCAATAGCCATGCTCCTTCTTCAACCTCTATTCTTGCTCTTGTCTCCCGTGGGCGGTAGTGCTGCCACGCACGGGAGACAATCAAGTTTCCCACTCCTCTCCATCTATGACTCTACTGCCGTGTCTTCCCCATCTCTAGGTTGTTCCAGTCTGGGACCTTGCTGTCATCCACCAGCCTTGGTGCGCTCGGCATGGTGTGGTCAACGTGGTCAACAAACGAGATTCATCGGAAGATGACTGTACGTGAGAGGCCGACAGTGGGGATGCACCACGGCCATGGACGCATGCATGCAACTGCATCCTTTTTACCCTGATAAATAATGTTTTCTCCCTCTGACTGCTGGGACCCACCAGCTACATCTTCACATGCAAGGAAGTGTGTCCTTATTATGGGCAAAAAAGAAGATCCCCCCCCACTGACAGCTGGGACCCAGCAGCCATATCTTCGCATGCAAGGAAGTGCGTCCTTATCCTCCCTGATAGCTGGGAACCACCCGGTCGAAGCGTACGTACCATTGTCTGTCTTGTCGCAAACGTGTACGTACATACTGGTAGATCGGTCGCTCTGCAACGATGAACTGTGTCCGAGTAAGTAGCGGCACATGTCATAGTAGAGCCCCCCACATAGCAGTTCAGGTTGTCCCATCTAAACCGTGTACACATACATAAAGCCACACGCCAAAAATATGGCCACGTACATACGTACGGGCGGGGTCTCGAATGCCTAATCGCGCATACGTACGGCCAGGGCTCGTGTACATGGTTGGGTCGGAATAGAGAAACTGCGTTGTCATGTTCATTGGGAGCCAACCGGCTTGGACAGAACAGCCGATCGAAACGAGGCCTGGCATACCGCAGAACAGAGTAAACGACCTTGTGTTCGACTGGCTAGGGACGAAACAGGGTCCTGTTCATCGGGAGGGGTCTGGCGTACCGCAAAACAGAGGAAACGGACTTCTCTTAGACCTCCTACGTTTGAAACGGGGTCATGTTGATCGGGGGGGTGTGGGGTACCACAAAACGGAGGAAACAGACTTGTCTTGGAGCGCTACAGTTGAAACAGGGGTCCTGTTCATCGGGAGGGGTGTGGCGTACCGCAAAACGGGACTCCATGGGATACTGTTCATCTCCACCGTCGACTACCTCCACGGGCTACTGTTCATCTACCGTCGACCTCCTCCAGCCTCCACCTGTGACTGTTCATCCACGGCGTCTCCCCTCGTGCCTCCACCAACCACTGGTCATCCAGGGGCTCCTGTTCATCCAGCCTCCACCGCTCCTCCACCGGCTACTGTTCAACCAGCCCTCTCCACGCGGTCCTGTTCAACCACCCCTCCACGGGCTACTGTTCATCTAGCCTCCACCGACTATTGTTCAACCAGCCCTCCATGGGGTCCTGTTCATCTAGCCCTCCATGGGGTCATGTTCATCCACCCCCAACCGGCTCGATCGGGGTCCTGTTCATCCAGCAGCAACGTCCTCTACTACCACGGGGTCCTGTTCATCCACCCCCCACCGGGAACTGTTCATCCACCCCCCCCCAACAACACTCACTGTTCATCAAGAGGCAGCATCGATCGGCTTCCGTTAGCAGTAGTAGCGAAGGAATCACTCGGGTTCAGTTAACAGCAAGGGATCGATCGGGGTTTAGTAACGTAGCTAGTGCAATCGCTCGGGTTTAGTTAGAGCCCAATGCCTCGCTCAGGTTCAGTTAGAGCGCAATGCCTCGCACACACGCGCGTACGTGTATGAGAGAAACGCGCAAACCTCCATGCATCGCTCGGCCCCGACCACCCACCATAACCGGGAACTCCCTGATATTTTCCTCGCCCACACTTCTACCATGTTTTTTTCCATCATGGACGGCACAAAGAATGTCATGCAGCTGCGTGTCCGGCCTGCCCAGGACAAAAAGCCCATTTTCTGTCATGATTTTTTGTCATAGAAGTAGGAGCCCACCACATCTATGATGATACCGGGTTTTGTCACAATTATCGTCCTAGAAGTGTCATAAGCATGACAGGAAAAAAAATCGTTCAGCCCAAAATGTCACGGATGTGTCTTTTTTTGTTGTGGTATGCTTGAGTATGCTTAATGACGGTTGAATGATGTCGCTTGAAGCTACGTCGGTATTTCCCCAAAGAGCAAGGGATGATGCAGCACAACGGCGGTAGGTATTTCCCTCAGATATGAAACCAAGGTTATCGAACCAGTAGGAGAACCAAGCAAGACAACGTAAACAGCCCCTACACATAGATAACAAATCCTCGCAACCCGACGTGTTGAAGGGGTTGTCAATCCCTTTTGGGTAACGGCGCCTCAAGATAGGCAAACAGACGTGAGATAAATTTGTAGTAGATTGATAGATCGAACGCCAAATAAAATAAATTACAGCAAGGGATTTTTGGTTTAATAGATCTAAAAATAAAAGGCAAATAAAATAGATCGTGAAGGCAAATAATATGAGAAAGAGACCGGGGGCCGTAGGTTTCACTAGTGGCTTCTCTCGAGAAAGATAGCAAAGTGGTGGGTGAACAAATTACTATTGGGAAATTGATAGAACTTCAAATAATTATGACGATATCCAGGCAATGATCGTTATATAGGCATCGCGTCCAAGATTCGTAGACTGACTCCTGCCTGCATCTACTACTGTTACTCCACACATCGACCGCTATCCAGCATGCATCTAGTGTATTAAGTTCATGGAGAAACGGAGTAATGCAATAAGAATGATGACATGATGTAGACAAGATCTATCTATATGGAGATAGACCCCGTCGTTTTATCCTTAGTAGCAACGATACATACTTGTCGGTTCCCCTTCTGTCACTGGGATCAAGCACCGTAAGATCGAACCCACTACAAAGCACCTCTTCCCATTGCAAGATAAATATATAAAGTTGGCCAAACAAAACCCAAATATCGAAGAAGAAATACGAGGCTATAAGCAATCATGCATAGAAGAGATCAAAGAAACTCAAATATTTTCACGGATATAAAAAGATAGATCTGATCATGAACTTGAAGTTCATCGGATCCCAACAAACACACCGCAAAAGAGTTACAACATATGGATCTCCAAGAGACCATTGTATTGAGAAAGAGATGAAGCCATCTAGCTACTAACTACGGACCCGAAGGTCTACAAAGAACTACTCACGCATCATTAGAGAGGCACCAATGGAGGTGGTGAACCCCATCCGATATGTTGTCTAGATTGGATCTGGTGGTTCTGGACTCTGCGGTGGCTGGATGAATATTTTGTCGACTCCCCTAGGGTTTCTGGAATATTGGGGTATTTATAGAGCAAAGAGGCGGTCTGGGGGGCACCCGGGGTGGGCACAACCCACCAGGGCGTGCCTGGGCCTCCTGGCGTGCCCTGGTGGGTTGTGCATCCCTCGGGGCACCGCCAAGCACAGCCAGGGCCCGTTGTGTTCCTTCTGGCCCATAAAAATTCTCCGTAAAGTTTCGGGGCATTTGGACTCCGTCCGATATTGATTTTCTGCGATGTAAAAAACATGGGAAAACAGCAACTGGCACTTGGCACTATGTCAATAGGTTAGTACCAAAAAATGATATAAAATGACTATAAAATGATTATAAAACATCCAAGATTGATAATATAATAGTATGGAACAATCAAAAAAATTAGATACGTTGGAGACATATCATTGAACTATGTACTTTTGGTTGAACTATGCTTGTGTACGCTTATTATCTATGTGTGAGTATGTTTAATCTAAGTTTACTTATGTCTAACTGTGGGATATGGATGCAATCAGTTTGGTTGATGGAATCTACCTCCGTCCTGGTTTATTGGTCCCCTTTGTAATTTGTGTTAAATTTTGACCAAAGATTTAACAGACAAAATGTTAGTGCAGGTCAGCAAAAATTATATCGTTCGATGCGTATTTGAACATAGTGTTCAATGATATAATTTTTGGTGACATGCATAAACATTTCTTAGTTAAATATTTGGTCAAAATTTGGTACAAATTACAAAGGGGGCCAATAAACCAGGACGGAGGTAGTACGTCAATCACACACAGTTCCCAAAATTGGAACTGTGTCCAATGACTTTCATTTTTCCTGTTGCGTCAATCACGCACGGTTGGCTCTAGCAAAATGTTGCCTCCGAAATTCTTTGTGGGATAGAAAACCCTCACCACCCAATTCAAAAAAAGAAAAAAAACCTCACCATCCCCACGTCACAAAAGCCCTCACCCGGCCCACCACCCCTGTCGGACCCCATTCACACCTACACAAGCTCCTCTGCGTCTATGCATGGCACCGCCTATCGCGGAGGCAACCACTTAGCTCGACGTCTGCCGCCGCCAGGCTGCCGACAAACCCCACCGCATTTCGCCACTTCCGATTGCCGCTGCCTATCACCATCGACTTTCTCGACACTGCTCGTGGTCGACCCAGCTCTGCTTGGTTGGGGAAACCACCGTACTAAGGGTTCCTTCTCATGGACAACAAGGTAACTAATTTAATGAGATATTATCTCATCTCTTATCCCAGTTCATCTGCCTCCTTTAATCACCCGGCTGAAATCAACGTGAATTCATTTTTATTCAAGCTGATTTGAGGGTTTTCTTTCATTCATAGAGTGTACAGTGCACGGACACATTAGGACTTTGCGGCCTCCGCCAGACATTCTTGGAGTTCCATCTCACCATACCAGATGACTTGAGGATGCACACGGTATGTTCAATCTTACCCTCAATCGGTTGGCATGGCCTACTTTCTTGAACATATACTAAATATTGCTGCATTTGGATAAAAGGTGCCACATGCACCATATAAGTCAAAGGGGAGTTTTTTCCCTATTCTTTCTATATTAGGCAAATTAATGATGTATTGTTCTTTCGATTACTCTCGTATTTCCATCACATCATGTTTACCCTATCTGTTTAATTATAGATTTTTGTCCTTCGATTTAAACTGTTGTACAGTTCTTTCAATTTGGGCACATATTTGCATGTTACCATATTTTATTTAACAATCCTACCATTTTCTGCAGTGCGTCCCTTGCTATGCAACAAAATCTGTTGTGCACAATCTTTCCCTTTACATAAATCAAGACTGCAGGGACGTCATATTGAACACAAACCATGGATTTACAATCGTTGCTACTATAAGACTTGATGAAAGTTGGTGCTGGCGTTTGGAAACAAATTTCTAAGTTTTATGTACTGAAAGCTAGCACTAAAATTGCAATGCACATAAATGAGCCTGTCATGAGATGTATGCTAACTTCCCCGACGATATCATCCGTCCAGACTTTGTTCAAAGTAAGTTTTCTTTTGAAGTATCTACATGTTGACTTACCCAGCAATATCAAATGAATTGTGTAGTATTTAAGCAACCAATTTTTATTCCATTTTCTTACTATATTCCTACCTAATAACTTCTAGTTACCAATACACTTTTCTGTTGCCCTGTTTTAACTAAATATTCCATGTACTCCCACTTCTATCAGAAAGCACCTGTAACACCCATGATGCGGCTATATCTCCCACGTGTCGTGGCACAACTTAGAGGCATAACCGCATGGTAGGCATGTACTGAAAAAGATAGGGATAAAGAGTCGGCTTACAATCGCCACTTCACACAATACATAAATATAGCATACATCATCCAGAATACAATCAAGGTCCGACTATGGAACCAAAATAAAGAAAGACAACCCCAAATGCTAGATCCCCGATCGCCCCAACTGGGCTCCACTACTGATCATTCGGAAAAGAAACATAGTAACGGCCTGAATCCTCGTCGAACTCCCACTTCAGTTCGGTAGCGTCCCCTGCACTGGCATCATCGGCACCTGCATCTGTTTGGAAGTATCTGTGAGTCACGGGGACTCACCAATCTCACACCCTCGTGATCAAGACTATTTAAGCTTAAGGTAGGAAAGGGGTAGTGAGGTGGAGCTGCAGCAAGCACTAGCATATATAGTGGCTAACATACGCAAAAGAGAGCAAGAAGAGAAGCAAAGCACGGTCGATAAGCTAATAACGATCAAGAAGTGATCCTGAAACTACTTACGTTCAAGCATAACACGAGACCGTGTTCTCTTCCCTGACTCCTCCAAAAAGAGGCCATCACGGCTACACACATGGTTGATTCATATTAATTAAGTTAAGTGTCAAGTTCTCTACAACCGGACATTAACAAATTCCCATCTGCCCATAACCACGGGCACGGCTTTCGAAAGTTCAAAACCCTGCAGGGGTGTCCCAACTTAGCCCATCACAAGCTCTCACGGTCAACGAAGGATATTCCTTCTCATGGGAAGACCCAATCAGTCTCAAAATCCCGGTTACAAGACATTTCGACAATGGTAAAACAAGACCTGCAAAGCCGCCCGATGTGCCGACAAATCCCGATAGGAGTCGCACATATCTCGTTCTCAGGGCACACCATATAGGTCAAGCTACAAGTAAAACCAACCCTCGAGTTGCCCCGAGGTGGCCCCGCAGGCTGCCCATTTCGGGCCAATACTCAGAGGAGCACTGGCCCGGGGGGGTTTAAAATAAAGATGACCCTTGAGTCTGCAGAACCCAAGGGAAGGTATATGGTGGTACGTAGGCAAATGGTAAAACCAAGGTTGGGCCTTGCTGGAGGAGTTTTATCCAAAGCGAACTGTCAAGGGGTTCCCATAATTAACACCCAACCGCGTAAGGAACGTAAAATCATGGAACATAACACCGATATGACGGAAACTAGGGCGGCAAGAGTGGAACAAAACACCAGGCATAAGGCCGAGCCTTCCACCCTTTACCAACTATATAGATGCATTAAAGTAAATAAGAGATAATAATGATATCCCAACAATATCCTTGTTCCAACATGGAACAAACTGCATCTTCACCTGCAACTAGCAATGCTATAAGAGCGGCTGAGCAAAGCGGTAACATAGCCAAACAATGGTTGCTAGGAAAGGTGGGTTAGAGGCTTGACATGGCAATATGGGAGGCATGATATAGCAAGTGGTAGGTATCTCTACATAGCAATAGAGCGAACAACTAGCAAGCAAAGATAGAAGTGATTTCGAGGGTATGGTCATCTTGCCTGCAAAGTTCTCAGAGTTGACGAAAGCTTGATCCTTGTTAGCGTACTCAACGGGTTCCTCGATCATGTACTCGTCTCCCGGCTCTACCCAAAGCAAGAACATAAGCAAAGGACCCACAATCAATCACTATGCAATGCGCAAGCAACATGATGCAAATCATGGCATGATATGCGAAATGTGATGTGCATTGAATATGCGTGCTTCGGAAGGGAAAGATTGAACTAGGCATCAACTTGGCAAACCAAGGGTGCTTCTGGAAAGATGAGATGATTTCGGTTGAAATCAATATAAAGATCACCGGAATCGGATGCACGGTTTGCAAAAGGCAAGCAAAGCAAGAATGGCACAATTATGCGATTAACAACACGATGCCATCTAGAATGCAACAAGAAAACTAAGCTACTGCACTCCAACATAGCAACAAAGGACATGGCAGTGATCTACTCAAGATTCTTGACAAAACATGAACACTGAGCTACGGCTAATTCACATAAGAGCAGGTTCAAACAGGCATGGCAAAAGTGCAAAAGATATCAGCTTCACAGACTTAGTGAAAATACTAACATGCCAGAAAATAACATCAGGAAGCCATGTTTAGAGCAAGCTAACAACATGCTACAAGAACGGGTCATAGTAAACAAAGGCACGGCATGAATCTAATCAAAGGATAGAACAAAAGTCCCTTACTGATCATGAGCCAAAAAGACATAGAAAATATGATGGCACCCATGTAAACATCGCAAGTTTTATTAACAGATTCAGACTTAGCAGAAAACAGAGCATGGCATAAACAGAGTTATGAAGGCATCTTTGCGAGCTCAAATCACTCATCACAGAGCCTTACATGACAAACTAAGCATAGCATCAGCACGAAGACATGTTAAAGAAGCTAACCATGGCAAGAGCAAGTTCATAGCATGCATGGATCAACTACAACAACCATGGCAAAATTGATTAACATGTAAACAATCTGCCAGGAACATTTTATAGCAAAAGTAGAGCAAGATTAAAACATGCTAGGGCACTCTATAATTGCAAACAGGGGCATGGATGGATAGACCATCACCATATGTCCAAATCATCCTTACTGAAGCAACTCAAAACAAGCATATATCTCACTGTAGCATCATGGTTTACATGGCATCAAAATGACAGCAGGAAAAGGACTTAGCAAAATCCTAAGTCCCAGAAAACAACAACATCACGGAGCCTAGTTTGCATGCTTGTGCTAGTCACCACATTGATCACAAAAATACATGGAAAGCACCCCTATAAATATGGCATGGCATAGATCAAAACACATGTAGAGCTCATGCCTATGCAGCACACAATAAATGTGACAAAAATGACAAATCCTCATACTCTGACAAATAACACTAACTAACAATTTATAGCACTCTAGCATCAGTTGTTTGGGCATCAAGATGGACTCAAACAAGCATGCCACAATGTAATGAAATGAAGAGCATCTCCCAATGAACATTTTGACATATCAAGCGCATGAAACGGAGCTACGGTTGAAGTTATGGCATGAAGAACAGAGGCATAAACATAAAAGAGGGATAGGTAAAATTTTACCCCGCGAAAAACGGATCTAGGGTTGACCTGGCACGCGGATCAAGGGCGGCGGATCTCGCCAGGGAACGGCTCACCGGAGAGCGTCGGGGTTCGTCGGAGACGGCCGGAGTGAGGAGAGGACACCGGAGAGGGCCGGGGAGGGCCAGAGCTGCAGGGAGGAGGCGGCGGCCGCGGCGGGGTCCGATCGCCGAGCGGCGGCGCTGGGCAAGGCGACCGGCAACGGCGGAGGCGGTGGCGCATCGGCAAGGCGACGACAGAGGCGTGCCGGGGGCGGAGAAGCGGCGTCGAGTCGGGCGGCAAGTGGAGGAGCTCAAGCGTGGGGGGTGGCGGAGTTGGGCTCGCGGGCCCGCCGTGGGCTCGCGGGCCACGACGGCTGTCGGTGTCAAAACTGGCGGATCTCGGGTAGGGGGTCCCGAACTATGTGTCTAGGCCAGATGGTAACAGGAGACAGGGGACACTTTGTTTTACCCAGGTTCGGGCCCTCTCGATGGAGGTAAAACCCTACTCCTGCTTGATTAATATTGATGATATGGGTAGTACAAGAGTAGATCTACCACGAGATCAAGGAGGCTAAACCCTAGAAGCTAGCCTATGGTATGATTGTTGTGTACGGAGTTGATTCTGTCCTACAGACTACAACCCTCCGGTTTATATAGACATCGGATAGGGTTAGGGTTACACAGAGTCGGTTACAATGGTAGGAGATCTTTGAATATCGCATCGCCAAGCTTGCCTTCCACGCCAAGGAAAGTCCCATCCGGACACGGGACGAAGTCTTCAATCTTGCATCTTCATAGTCCTGGAGTCCGGCTGAAGGTATTGTCCGGCTACCCGAACACCCCCAAATCCAGGACTCCCTCAGTAGCCCCTGAACCAGGCTTCAATGACGACGAGTCCGGCGCGCAAATTGTCTTCGGCACTGCAAGGCGGGTTCCTCCTCCAAGTCCTTTGTAGAAGATTGTAATCACCAAGAGTAGTGTCCGGCTCTGTAAAATAAGTTTCCACATATTGCCATAGAGAGAATAATATTGACACAAATCAAATCTGCTGACGTATTCTGCAGTGCGCCATCACACTACAGCCAAGTCCTTTACTCGAATCGCTTTTACTTTTCCACCTCAGCATGTTTTGCGAGGCGGTTTTCTTGGCACGTCTTGTCAAAGCAGAGATCGTGTGCCACCCCCCCCCCCTTTACGGGATCCTCATCAATACGGATGTGGGTAACCCAATCACGCCCGTTAGCATGTTTTCTCGATTAAAGGTGAGTCCCAAACGGTTACGGGGAGGGCTCTTGGTACTCAACCTCTTATAAAGAGACCAAGGCCTTACTCCCTTTTTCAATCTCAAGTTCGCCTGTCGCCTCGAGTTCCAACACCCTAGGCTTCAGGTTCCAGGTGCTTCGGACCTTCGACAATGTCCGGTTCCGACCTCCAAGGCCGATGGATGCCCTCCTCCGTCACGGAGGGGGACGTGCTAAAGTTGAGAGAGGCTAAGTTCTTGACCGCCGAAATTCCGCATACGTTGCCTGTTCAAGGGCAAGCTATTCCTAGCCCCCAGCCTGGCGAGAGCGTAGTGTTCATGTCTCACTTCCTTCGGGGGTTAGGCTTCCCGATGGATCCCTTCGTGAGGGGGCTGTTGTTCTATTACGGGCTGGAATTTCATGACTTAGCTCCGGAGTCCATCCTCCATATTTATTCATTCATCATTGTGTGCGAAGCGTTCCTCCGCGTTACTCCTCACTTCGGTTTATGGCTTAAGACCTATGGAGTGGAGCCAAAGATGATCGAGGGACGGCACGCAGAGTGCGGAGGTGCTGTCATCAGCAAGAATGCTGATGCTCCATGGCCCGAGGGCTCCTTTCAAGAAGAGCTCGGCTTGTGGCAACGAGAATGGTTCTATATCACCGCTCCCAGGAGTGCCAAGTGGGCGGCGCCTCCTACCTTTCACTCGGGTCCCCCATCACGGCTAGCGTCATGGGTCAACAAAGGATTAGATTGGGGTTTGCCCAAAGACGTACCACTGCTGCAGGGCCGCATTAGGGATCTCTTAGAAGGAGACCTCAACCTGGTCAAGGCGACGCAGGTCATGCTGATTCGCCGAATATTGCCCAGCAAACGTCGCCCCCTTCGCCTGTGGGAGTTTAATCCAGAGGGACCACGAGCTCTCCAGAACTTCATGGGCGCAACGCCCGCGGAGATGTATAGACTATTCTTCGGATCACAAGAGATGTGTCCGGATTTAACCGAGGACGCAGGTCTAAGCTGCAATCGCCCGGATACTCAAGTAAGCAACCTTGTGCCCGGACCTTCTTATCCGTATAATTATCATAAACTTGCCCCTAAAAGAGTCGTCCTTTTGAACAGGAGTGGATAGCGAAGGCAAAGCTGATCAGGTGTCCGGCTCCCCTTCCTGAAACCAGGCCGGATCTTGTGCTGGTCAGGATGCTAGAGACAATGCCTTTGGAGGGGGAGGAGAAGGAAGCTACGGCATCCTCGAAGGAGGTTGTTCCGAAGGGAGGAACCAACAATTCCTCTCTCGAGGGGAAGAAGAGAGCCGCCTCTGACGACCCAGAAACCATGGTCTCGAAACGGGGGAGAAAATCCTCGTCAGAGGGTCCGGCGCTGGGGAGTTCCTCGGCCGGACTATGCCCTCAAGGGGATCAGCCCTCCAGCGAGCCGTAAGTAGAGAGAGGTTTTCCTTTTGAAGGATGAGAGAAATCTTTGATTTATATCTGAGAAGATTAACCGAAATTTTACCTTGTAGCTCGGTCCTCGGCCCTTCTCAGCAGAGTTCGTCTTCGGGGGATCTTCTTCTGGAGATGATGGAGAGCGGGACGCCTCCCCCTGCCGTGCCACCTAGCGAGGCGGGCGACCCTGAGGTGTCGTCGCGGAGAGTTTCTCCGAATCCGGCAGGGGCAGAAGGTGGCAGTGCGGCCCCCCGAAGTTCTCCGCGTCCGGCATCGTCTGGTGCTTGGCCGGAAGAGCTAAAGATTCTGCTGGGGGGAGCTTCTATCTCAGAGGAGCACCGTGCATTGATGGGCACGGTGATTGAAAGGATTTCATCCGCAGAAAATGGATTGCATGAGGCCGTCAAAAGTTTACTGACGGGTTTTGAGGTACGTTAGATAATGTACACTTTTGCCAGTTGCGCATAAATAAGATGCGCCCTGTGTAGATAGCAGCCCCTGAGACTCTGCGTGTTGTCAAGAAATAACGGCACGTAGAGGATCATGATCCCAGTTCTAAGGTGTCGCCTTTGAATGTAGGTGGCGAGGTGTCTGGAATCAAGCCGGACTAATGATGTGGCCGAACTAAAGTGGCAACTGGACGTGGCAGATGCCGACATCGTGCTTGTCAACAAGCGGCTTGATGAGGCTCAAGGTATGTAATTCTTTGGGCGACGCCAGGTAAGAGGAGCTTCATGCCAGTGTCTTATAATGTGTGTGCTTGACGCAGATGGTGCGGCCGTCGTGGAGAATCTTAGGGCAGAACTTGCCCGAGTGAAGGAGCAAGCCAGAAAAAGCGATGCGGCTGCAAAGAAGGCCCTTGAAGAGATGAGAGCCGAACAGGCTGCTCATTGCCGAAGCAAAGAGGAGATGGCCGAGATGGCCGAAAAGTTAAAAAGTGCTACCGACCATTGCAGGCTTCTTGAAAAAGAAGACCAGGCAAAACAGACGGACTTAGAGAAGGCCGTTGCTGATGCCAAGGACGCCCGCTCTATGATGAGAGCTGCGAAAGAGGAGCTGCGTCAGGCCAAACAGATTGCGGTTGGAAAGCCCATTATGCTGCGAAGGAAGTTTTGTGATCCGAAGTTTACTCCGTTGGACCGGATGTGGAGTGTGAAGGACACCTATCTGGACTTGGCAACAAGTGCCGTTGATGCGACCGAACACTTTCGAGATCAGAAAGATTGCGAAGTGGAAAGGCTTTTCTGGTCGCAGTTTCATAATCCAGAACGTCCACTGGCAGTGGATGATCGTTTGGCTCAATGGGCCGAACTGAATAGGTTGTCCGGACTCGCCATGAAGTACGTCATGGATCATCTGTGGCCGGGGAGATCGGAGCCGAAGAGTTATTTCGGCTTGGTGCAGCAATTCCTTGACGCGGTGCCGCGTATAAATGCAATTAAGAGGTCAGCATGCATAGAGGGCGCACGGATGGCTCTTGCCCGTGTTAAAACATACTGGGCAGAGATGGAGACCACTGTTGTTGCGTCCCGAGATTCGGACCAAAGCCGAGTACCTTCCGAGCACTATTTTCAGGAAGTTCTTGAAGGCGCTCGTGTAATAGAGACGCAGTGCTCGAAAGATGCTATGTTATGATAGCATATGTAATTATAAAGTAATATTTTGATAAACTATGGTGGCTTCTTTTATACTTGTGCCTCCAAGTATTGTAAACACCTTCTAATCGGCCATTTTAAGATATATATATATATATATATATATATATATATATGTATGTATGTATAGAGTCTGAAAGATGGCAGTCGTTGGCTTCAGCCCCCACGCACATAGTGCGGGGGTGCTGGCAGAAGACGCATTCTCACACTTAACCCAACGTCTTGGTCCTACAAAGGAGGTGATAGCGCAGCGGGCCATGCAACCGGACTATAATGCTTTAACACTTTCACTTAGCCATAGGAGTTTGAAAATGAGACTCTTTAGGTAGCTCCTTGGTGGCAACTGCGCTCGTTCGAATTCGGGGCGCGTATGTGCCTGACCGGGAAGCGGTCCTTCGTCAAAGCGGAGGAATCCTATAGATTCCGATCGGTCATCGAGTGGCTGACCAGTCTCACGCTACATCATGACAGTCAGTTTTCGGCTTTCTCTACTGAGGTGCTCGCCCTAGCCAAACCGGGGGCACAATCGTAGTAGTTCTCCTGGTGCTACCTTAGCCGATAGAGCGGAACGTAAGGTAGCCGAACTCAGGAGCCAGGCAACCCAACATTTGGATAAAGACATGATTCGGAGCTGATGCATATAGTGCCAAAACTCGCGACGCCGAACACTCCCTAAGGTGTTCGGTCTTTATGAGTGCGGGCCAAGCAACACTCTTTATTGAAAAAAACCCTAGTGTCTAGGTACGTGCAAAAATTCTGACGTGGCCATATGCCAAGACACCATCCTCCTCCTTGGTTATGTTAGAAAGAAAGAACCAGGGGATGGGTAGCAACAAGAGACAGTAAAAAAGGTTTACACATGGTCTTAATCTAAAAAGAATCCTTTAGGACGGGTCCCTACTGCATGTCTGCACCTGGGTCTCCGTTGTGCCGTATCCTGGATGGGCGTCGCACAACGTTTATCTGTAAAAGACAGGAACTGAGTTCAAAACGAGTCGTGCCGAAAAAGTTTAAAATAAGCAAAGTATAAAGTAAGATATGTAAGTTTGAGCTTTATTGTCTCTTATTGTATATGCGTGGAGCCCCTTGTGCGGGGGTATATGGCTTCTAGGCCTGCGTCAATGACGATTTTGCACCGAACTCGTCTATCCGCGTTCGTGGTCTTTAAATGACGAGGCCATTTTGCTGTGGGGCTGTTAAAGTGGCCGCACTGTCCTTTGCTTGGGGGGCGTACTTTTAGTGCTTCCCCATTAAAGAGATGATTCCTCGTGGACCGGGCATCTTAAGCGTAAGAGATGCATAATGTAGTATTGCGTTAAATCAAGCGAAAGCTTCACGTCCCAGTAGTGCTTGATAGCGACTTGAGAACGGGATGACGTGGAAGGTCAGCTTTTCATGGCGGAGGTTATCGGCAGAGCCGAATGTGACTGTGAGCCGGAGAAAACCCGTACAATGGGTGTCCGAACCAGGTATTACCCCTTGAAAGGAGGTTTTGCTGTGGCAGATTCTTGCTGGGTTTATCCCCATGTGCTGTATTGTATCCTGATATATCAGGTTTAGTCCGCTGCCGCCGTCCATAAGGACATTTGAAAATTTGAGTCCGCCAATTATTGGATCGAGTATCAAGGCAGTCCATCCTACATTCTTGATATTCCTAGAATAATCTAGCTGATCGAAAGTGATCGGTTTTGACAACCAGTGGCAGGATCCTTTGGGGATGGGCCGTGTGGTGCGTACCTTTACGGGCACCGCGTGTTTTGTTATGTGTAGTGAGTTCACTGTTTTTACTTCTTGTGGGAAGTTCTTTTGTTTCTTGGTGCTCTGCTGTTGGGGTTCGTCCTTGTCTTCGCTTGGTGTGTCGAGCCCCTTGCGTTCGGTATTGAGTCTGCCAGATTGTTTGAAGACCCAACAGTCTCTGTGGGTATGGTTAGCAGGCTTCCCGGGAGTGCTGTGTATCTGACATATCCTGTCCAGGATTTTATTTAAGTTGAATGGATCGTCCCTGTTATCCTGGGGGGGCGATTTTTCCTGATTTTGGCCTATATACACCATTATACCCTATATATACTCTTATACCCTAAAACATCAGGAGGAGCCATGAAACCACTTTTCCACCACCGCAACCTTCTGTACCCATGAGATCCCATCTGGGGCCTTTTCCGGCGATCTGTCGGAGGGGGATTCGATCACGAAGGGCTTCTACATCAACACCATAGCCTCTCCGATGATGTGTGAGTAGTTTACCATAGACCTTCGGGTCCATAGTTATTAGCTAGATGGCTTCTTCTCTCTCTTTGGTTCTCAATACAAAGTTCTCCTCGATGTTCTTGGAGATATTCGATGTCATACTTTTTGGCGGTGTGTTTGCCGAGATCCGATGAATTGTGGATTTATAATCAAGCTTATCTACGAATAATATTTGGTTCTTCTCTGAATTCTTATATGCATGATTTGATATCTTTGCAAGTCTCTTCGAATTATCGGTTTAGTTTGGCCTAGTAGATTGATCATTCTTGCAATGGGAGAAGTGCTTAGCTTTGGGTTCAATCTTGCGGTGCCCTTTCCCAATGACAATAGGGGCAGCAAGGCACATATTGTATTGTTGCCATCGAGGATAAAAAGATGGGGTTTATATCATATTGCTTGAGTTTATCCCTCTACATCATGTCATCTTGCCTAAAGCATTACTCTGTTCTTATGAACTTAATACTCTAGATGCATGTTGGATAGCGGTCGATGTGTGGAGTAATAGTAGTAGATGCAGAATCATTTCGGTCCACTTAACACT
The DNA here is from genome assembly GCF_018294505.1 of Triticum aestivum. Taxonomy (NCBI): domain Eukaryota; kingdom Viridiplantae; phylum Streptophyta; class Magnoliopsida; order Poales; family Poaceae; genus Triticum; species Triticum aestivum. Next base: position 330,750,554 of record NC_057809.1, read on the forward strand.
TACGTGATGCCTATGTTCATAATCATTGCCTAGATATTATCATAATTATGCGCTCTTCTATCAATTGCTCGACAGTAATTTGTTCACCCACCGTAATACATGCTATCATGAGAGAAGGCACTATTGAAACCTATGGCCCCCATGTCTATTTCTTATTATATTGCATATCTTTTTATTATCGCATCTCGTTTACTATTTTGCAATCTTTACTTTCCAATGTACACAACAAAAATACCAAAAATATTTATATTACTATCTTTATCAGATCTCACTTTCGCAAGTGACCGTGAAGGGATTGACAACCCCTTTATCGCGTTGGTTGCGAGGTTCTTGATTGTTTGTGCAGGTACTAGGTGACTTGCGTGTTATCTCCTACTGGATTGATACCTTGGTTCTCAAAAACTGAGGGAAATACTTACGCTACTTTGCTGCATCACCCTTTCCTCTTCAAGAGAAAACCAACACATGCTCAAGAGGTAGCAAGAAGGATTTCTGGCGCCATTGCCGGGGAGATCTACGCTCAAGTCAAGACATTATTTGCCATTTGCCTCTCGTTTTCCTCTCCCCCACTTCACAACCTTTGCCTTTTCTTCGCCCTTCTTCCGTTTGATCTTTTGTTTGCTTGTGTTACCATGTACCTTCTTTTTTCTTGCATCTTCACTTGCTAAAAGTTTATGGATCCTCATCCACTTGCTAATCTCTTTAAGAGATCCAATTATGATGAACCTATTGCTAGTGAGTTGAGCGCACTAGATTATCTTTATGAGGTTTTGCTTGAAATTCGTGAATCTGAAAAGTGTGACGAATTACTTTATGAAGCGATTCATGATAGATCTTTGAATAAAAAGCATGATTGCAATGATTTTATTATAAATTCTATTGATGTAAATTGTGCTAATAATATGCAAAACCCTAAGCTTGGGGATGCTAGTTTTGCTATGTCCCCTACTTGTTGCAATGATCATGATTGGGGTGATACTGCTTCTTATGATCTTGAAAATTTATTTAAGCCCCATAATGAATATGAGATTGATAATAATGTTAGAAATAATATTGAAAGTGGGTTTGGAACAGTGTCAACATTAGATCCCACATATTTAAAGAATGTTCAATCTTATGATTTTTTTTATAAAAACGGGTTTGGAGAGGTCATGACTTTAGTTAATGTTAATCCCACTATTTTGGAAGAGTGTCAACTTTGCATACATGTGGATCGTGTTAAGAATATGTTTTGTGATAGCTATATTGTTGAATTTGCTTATGATCCTAAATGTAATTATTATGAGAGGGGAAAATATGGTTGTAGAAATTTTCGTGTCACTAAATTACCTCTCGTTATGTTGAGATTGCTACTGTTTCTTTCTCCTTCCTTGCATATGCTAGATCTAGCTTGTCTTGCTAATTTGTTTTCTTATAAAATGCCTATGCATAGGAAGTATGTTAGACTTATAAGTGATTCTCATATGCTTCATGATGCTTCCTTCATGCTTCAATTGCTATTTTTCATGTGAGCATCATTAAAATTATAGATGCCTAGCTAGGGGCATTAAACGATAGCGCTTGTTGGGGGCAACCCAATTTTATTTTTGTTCTACTTTTTTCCTGTTTAGTAATAAATAATGTATCTAGCCTCTGTTATTATTGTGTTTTTTATGTTTTAATTCGTGTTTGTGCCAATTAAAGCCTTTAGGATCTTTTTGGGCGAATGTTTTTAATCTTGTTGATAAAAACAGAAAGTATGTGCTCATGAAAATAATTTTCATTTTTTACCAGAGAGCGATAAAATACCAATTCCAACTGTAGTAGATCATTATACAAATTTTCCTGGTCTTCCGAATTTTTCAAAAATTTTGGAGTTACAGAAGTATTCGAAACCTCCAGATTTCTACAGACTGTTCTGTTTTGACAGATTCTGTTTTTCGTGTGTTGTTTGCTTATTTTGATGAATCTATGGCTAGTATCGGGGGGTATGAACCATAGAGAAGTTGGAATACAGTAGGTTTAACACCAATATAAATAAAGAATGAGTTAACTACAGTACATTAAAGTGGTGGTTTGTTTTATTTTACTAACGGAGCTCATGAGATTTTCTGTTGAGTTTTGTGTTGTGAAGTTTTCAAGTTTTTGGGTAAAGATTTGATGGATTTTGGAACAAGGAGTGGAAAGAGCCTAAGCTTGGGGATGCCCATGGCACCCCAAGGTAAAATCCAAGGACAACCAAAAGCCTAAGCTTGGGGATGCCCCGGAAGGCATCCCCTCTTTCGTCTTCGTCTATCGGTAACTTTACTTGAGGCTATATATTTATTCACCACATGACATGTGTTTTTCTTGGAGCGTCTTGTATGATTTGAGTCTTTGATTTTTAGTTTACCACAATCATCCTTGTTGTACATACCTTTTTGGAGAGACACACATGAATCGGAATTTATTAGAATACTCTATGTGCTTCACTTATATCTTTTGAGCTAGATAATTTTGCTCTAGTGCTTCACTTATATCTTTTTAGAGCACGGTGGTGGTTTTATTTTATATAAATTATTGATCTCTCATGCTTCACTTATATTATTTTGTGAGTATTTTAGAACAGCATGGTAATTTTCTTTGGTTATAAAATTAGTCCTAATATGATGGGCATTCAAGATGGGTATAATAAAAACTTTCATATAGAGTGCATTGAATAGTTTAATACTTGATAATTGTTTTGAGATATAAATATGGTAATATTAGAGTCGTGCTAGTTGAGTAATTGTGAAATTGATAAATACTTGTGTTGAGGTTTGCAAGTCTCGTAGCATGCACGTATGGTAACTGTTGTGTGACAAATTTGAAGCATGAGGTGTTCTTTGATTGCCTTCCTTATGAGTGGCGGTCGGGGACGAGCGATGGTTTTTCCCTACCAATCTATCACCCTAGGAGCATGCGTGTAGTGCTTGGTTTTGATGACTTGTAGATTTTTGCAATAAGTATGTGAGTTCTTTATGACTAATGTTGAGTTCATGGATTATACGCACTCTCCCCCTTCCACCATTGCTAGCCTCTCTTGTACCACGCAACTTCCGCCGGTACCATAAACCCATCATTTACCTTCCTAAAAACAGCCACCATACCTACCTATTATGGCATTTCCATAGCCATTCCGAGATATGTTGCCATGCAACTTTCCACCGTTCCGTTTATTATGACATTCTTCATCATAGTCATATTGCTTTGCATGATCATGTAGTTGACATCGTATTTGTGGCATGGCGACCATTCATAATTTTTTATACATGTCACTCTTGATTCATTGCACATCCTGGTACACCGCCGGCGGCATTCACATAGAGTCATATTTTTTTCTAAGTATCAAGTTGTAATTCTTGAGTTGTAAGTAAATAAAAGTGTGATGATCTTCATTATTAGAGCCTTGTCCCATGTGAGGAAAGGATGATGAACACTATGATTCCCCCACAAGTCAGGATGAGACTCCGGATGAAAAAAATATAAAAATATATAAATGAGAGAAAAAGAGAGAAGGGGCAATGTTACTATCCTTTTTCCACACTTGTGCTTCAAAGTAGCACCATGATCTTCATGATAGAGAGTCTCTTATGTTGTCACTTTCATATACTAGTGGGAATTTTTCATTATAGAACTTGGCTTGTATATTCCAATGATGGGCTTCCTCAAATTTCCATAGGTCTTCGTGAGCAAGCAAGTTGGATGCACACCCACTTAGTTACTTTTGTTGAGCTTTCATATACTTATAGCTCTAGTGCATCCGTTGCATGCCAATCCCTAACTCACATTGATATCTATTGATGGGCATCTCCATAGCCCATTTATATGCCTAGTTGATGTGAGACTATCTTCCTCCTTTTTGTCTTCTCCACAACCACCATTCTATTCCACCTATAGTGCTATGTCCATGGCTTGCGCTCATATATTGCGTGAAAGCTGAATTTTTTTAAAAGGCTCAGTATGAAACAATTGCTTGGCCTGTCATCGGGGTTGTGCATGATGGGAGCATTTTGTGTGACAGAAATGAAGCATGGCCAAACTACATGATTTTGCAGGGATGAGCTTTCTTTGGCTATGTTATTTTGAGAAGACATAATTGCTTGGTTAGTATGCTTGAAGTATTATTATTTTTATGTCAATATTAAACTTTTGTCTTGAACCTTTTGGATCTGAACATTCATGCCACAATAAAGAAAATTATGCTAGGTAGCATTCAACATCAAAAACTCCATTTTTATCATTTACCTACTCGAGGACGAGCAGGAATTAAGCTTGGGGATGCTTGTTTTGATTGTTCCATGCTATTATATTATCTGTTTTGGATGTTTAATGGGCTTTAATATGCTCTTTTATATTATTTTTGGGACTAACCTATTAACTGGAGGCCCAGTGTCAGTTTCTGTTTTTTTGCCTATTTTAGTGTTTCGCAGAAAAGGAATATCAAACGGAATGAAACCTTCGCGAGGATCTTTCTTGGAACAAACACAAACCAGTAGACTTGGAGTAGAAGTGTGGAACTCCGCAAAGCTTCCACGAGATAGGAGGGCGTGCCCAGGGGGTAGGTATAACGCCCTCGATGCGGCTATATCTCCCACGTGTCGAAGCACGACTTAGAGGCATAACCGCATTGAAAGCAATGTCGCAAGTGAGGTAATCTTCGCAAACAACCCATGTAATACAATAGGGGAAAAGATACATAGTTGGCTTACAATCGCCACTTCACACAATACATGAATAAAGCATTACATCATCCAGATACAATCAAGGTCCGACTACGGAACCAAAATAAAAGAAGAACCCCAAATGCGACAAAGGTCCCCGGTCGACCCCAACTGGCCTCCACTACTGATCGACTAGAACGAAACAACACAAAGGACAAGATCTTCATCGAGCTCCTCCTAAGCCTGGTTGCGTCATCTGCACGGACTCATCGGCACCTGCAAGCTGGTTTTGGAAGTATCTGTGAGCCACAGGGACTCAGCAATCTCGCACCCTCGCGATCAAGACTATTTAAGCTTATGGGTAAGGTAAAAGGTATGAGGTGGATCTGCAGCAAGCGACTAGCATATATGGTGGCTAACCTACGCAAAAGAGAGCGAGAAGAGAAAGGCAAAGCACGGTCGATAAAAGTATGATCAAGAAATGATCCTAAAAACAACCTACGTCAAGCATAACTCCAACAACCGTGTTCACTTCCCGGACTCCGCCGGAAAGAGACCATCACGGTTACACACGTTGTTGATATATTTTAATTAAGGTTAAGTTCAGGTTTTCTACAACCGGACATTAACAAATTCCCATCTGCCCATAACCGCGGGCACAGCTTTCGAAAGTTCAAATCCCTGCAGGGGTGTCCCAACTTAGCCCATGACAAGCTCTCACGGTCAACGAAGGAATAGACCTCCTCCTGAGACATTCCGATCAGACTCGGTATCCCGGTACTCCAAGACATCCTCGACAATGGTAAAACAAGTCCAGCAAGACCATCCAATGCGCCGACATCTCGATAGGAGCTGCACATATCTCGTTCTCAGGGCAACACCGGATAAGCAATCCGTACAACTAAAACCAGCCCTCGAGTTTCCCCGAGGTGGCGCTGCAAGGGGCTCTAGTTTGGACCAACGCTTAGACAAGCACTGGCCCGGGGGGGTTTAAAATAAAGATGACCCTTGGGCTGGCCTAACCCAAGGGAAAAAGGCAAGGTGGCAAATGGTAAAACCAATGTTGGGCCTTGCTGGAGGAGTTTTATTCAAAGCGAACTGTCAAGGGGTTCCCATTATAACCCAACCGCGTAAGGAACGCAAAATCCGGGAACATAACACCGATATGACGGAAACTAGGGCAGCAAGAGTGGAACAAAACACCAGGCATAAGGCCGAGCCTTCCACCCTTTACCAAGTATATCGATGCATTAATTAAATAAGATATAATGTGATACCCCAACAAGTAAACATGTTCCAACAAGGAACAACATCTCCATGTTCCAACAAGGAACAAACTTCAATCTTCACCTGCAACTAACAACGCTATAAGAGGGGCTGAGCAAAGCGGTAACATAGCCAATCAATGGTTTGCTAGGACAAGGTGGGTTAGAGGCTTGGTTCAACAATATGGGAGGCATGATAAGCAAGTGGTAGGTATCGCAGCGTAGGCATAGCAAAGGAGCGAGCAACTAGCAAGCAAAGATAGAAGTGATTTCGAGGGTATGGTCATCTTGCCTAAAATCCCGCAAGGAAGAAGAACGAGTCCATGAAGAAGACAAACAGACGTAGACGAATGGGTCCTCACAATCGCGACGTTATCGGAACCAACCTGAAGAAACCAAACACCGGAAAAGAAGCACACAACATAGTAAACAACCAACACATGAACATGCTATGATATGCGAGATGCGGTATGCAATGCATATGCATGATTTGACAAGGAATGATTGAACCTGGCCTCAACATGGAAATCCAAGCGTGCCACTGGAAAGGTGAGATGAAATCGATTGAAAATGATATAAAGATCATCGGAATCGGAGTTACGGTTTGGAAATGGCAAGCGATTCAAATATGGCACCGGTCTACGATTTACAGCAAGTAGCCATCTAAATGCAATGAGATGAACATGTTACAGCACCCAAACATGACAACAAAATACATGGTAGGGATGCATTCAAGATGCTTAACAAAATTCTAGCACTGAGCTACGGCCAATTCATCCATTAACAGGTTCAAACAAGCATGGCAAAAATGCATATGGTAAACAGATTTCAGACTTAGTTAAATTAACACTTGTCTGGAATTTCAGACCAGGTAGCACTCTTCGAAGCAACAAAACTACATGCTACAGGACCTGAACATGGCAAAGTAAAGCATGACATGGAGCTACTCAAAGATCTTAACAAAAGTCCCTTAGTGACCTTGAGCCAAAAGGGATCAGAAAATACAATTGCAAGCATGTGAACATAGCAAAAACATAATCAGTTTTCAGACTTAGTGGAAACTGGAGCATGCTGAAAACAGATATCAAGTAGGCATGTTTACGAGCTCGATGCACTCACTACGGTGCAAGTCATGATAATATAAGCATACATCCATCAAGAACACACAAAATGAAAGCTAGACATGGCAAGAACAATAACATAGCATGCACGGATCAACTACAACATCATCGGCAAAATTGCAAACAAGTTGACAATCTTCCCAGATTCACAAAGTAGCAAAAGTAGAGCTCGATTGACTCAAGCTAGGGTGCTCCATAATTTCGAACAAAGACATGGATGGATAGAGCAGCACTACATTAACAAAACATCCTTACTGATCATCCTCAAAAGAGGCACGGATCACTAGGAAACAACATGAACATATGGCATCATGAGATAAACAGCTGAAGGACTTAGTGGAATTGCTAAGTCCCTGAAAACAGAGTTACCAAGTGCACCACTTTGCAAGCTCGTGCTAGTCACCACACACATCACAAAAATACATGGGTTGCACCTCTGGAAAGATGGCAAAACCCTTAACAAAACATATGTAGAGCTCATGGGAATATCATGCACACAGTAATCATGGCAAAAATGACAAATATCTAAATGGAGCAGCAGATCTGACAATTATCTCAAGTAGCACTCTTCTAACAGCATTTCGGGCATCAAGATGAACTCAAATGAAAATGATGCACTGAGATGAAATGATGTACTCTCTGAGATGAACATTTCGATATGCTAAATGCATGATTCGGAGCTATGGATGCAAAGTTACGATGCGATGAAGATGGGCACATGAATCTGAAATCTCAGGACTTAGAAGAAATTTACCCCGCGGAAAAAGTCAACACGGGACGAGGTGGTGCGGAACGGCGCAGATCCGGGACGGAGGACGCCGTTTGGTTGAGCGAGCGGGTGGATCTGATCCCACTCGGAACTCCGGCGAGTTCTTGAACTCCGGCGAGGGGCGGCCATTCCGGCGATGACCGGTGACGGGCTCCGGCGAGCACCGGCCAGAGACGGGCGCCGCGGGGAGGATCAGTGACGGAGGGCGCGGCAGGGGCGCGGAAGGCGGC
>NC_057809.1:330759168-330800614 GCF_018294505.1 Triticum aestivum
GCTTGGCGATGGCGGCGAAGGCGCGGTGCGGGGAGGCGGCGGCGCGGGATCTGGCCCGGTTCGGCCCCGCGCGGGCCGGATCTGGGCCGGCGGGCTTCGGCGACGGGGAGGAGAGAGGAGGTCCGGCAGGATGACGTGGCACCGCGGGATTGGCTGGGGCGGCGGCTAGACATGTCCGGGCACGTGGAATTTTTGTCCGGTGGCGCGAGGTAGGAAAAGCTAGGGTTTGCACCGCGAATTTTTAGGGAGAGCCACATATTTATAGGTAAAGGGAGCTAGGAGAGTCCAAATGAGGTGCGGTTTTCGGCCACGCGATCGTGATCGAACGACCGAGATGAAGGAGGAGGTTTAGGTGGGTTTTGGGCCACTTTGGAAGGGTGTTGGGCTGCAACACACACGAGGCCTTTTCGGTCCCTCGGTTAACCGTTGGAGTATCAAACGAAGTCCAAATGGTACGAAACTTGACAGGCGGTCTACCGGTAGTAAACCAAGGCCGCATGACAAGTCTCGGTCCAATCCGGAAATGTTTAATCCCCACACATGAAAGAAAGGTAGAAATGACCACCGAAGGAGAACGGAGCGCCGGAATGCAAAACGGACAACGGGGAAAATGCTCAGATGCAAGAGACGAACATGTATGCAAATGAAATGCACATGATGACATGACATGCAATGCATGACACGCAAGCAATGACAAGGCAACAACAGCGAATAACTGGACGACACCTGGCACATCGGTCACGGGGCTTTACAGTAGGCGTGCCCCCATCCTCGTGGGCCCCATGGAGTTCCACCAACGTACTTCTTTCACCTATATATACTATTATACCCTAAAAACACCAGGAGGAGCCACGAAACCACTTTTCCACCACCGCAGCCTTCTGTACCCATGAGATCCCATCTGGGGCCTTTTCTGGCGATCTGCCGGACAGGGATTCGATCACGGAGGGCTTCTACATCAACACCATAGCCTCTCCGATGATGTGTGAGTAGTTTACCACAGACCTTCGGGTCCATAGTTATTAGCTAGATGGCTTCTTCTCTCTCTTTGGTTCTCAATACAAAGTTCTCCTCGATGTTCTTGGAGATCTATTCGATGTAATACTTTTTTGCGGTGTGTTTGCCGAGATCTGTTGAATTGTGGATTTGTGATCTAGTTTATCTATGAATAATATTTGGTTCTTCTCTAAATTCTTATATGCATGATTTGATATCTTTGCAAGGTCTCTTCGAATTATCGGTTTAGTTTGGCCTATTAGATTGATCTTTCTTGCAATGGGAGAAGTGCTTAGCTTTGGGTTCAATCTTGCGGTGTCCTTTCCCAGTGACAGTAGGGGCAGCAAGGCACGTATTGTATTGTTTCCATCGACGATAAAACGATGGGGTTTATATCATATTGCTTGACTTTATCCCTCTACATCATGTCATCTTGCCTAAGCATTACTCTGTTCTTATGAACTTAATACTCTAGATGCATGCTGGATAGCGGTCGATGTGTGGAGTAATAGTAGTAGATGCAGAATCATTTTGGTCTACTTAACATGGACGTGATGCCTATGTTCATAATCATTGCCTAGATATTCTCATAATTATGCGCTCTTCCATCAATTGCTCGGCAGTAATTTGTTCACCCACCGTAATACATGCTATCATGAGAGAAGCCATTGGTGAAACCTATGGCCTTCGGGTCTCTTTATTATTGTATTGCATCTCTTTTTATTATTGCATCTCGTTTACTATTTTGCAATCTTTACTTTCCAATGTACACACAAAAATACCAAAAATATTTACCTTACTATCTTTATCAGATCTCACTTTCGCAAGTGACCGCGAAGGGATTGACAACCCCTTTATCGTGTTGGTTGAGAGGTTCTTGATTGTTTGTGCATGTACTAGGTGACTTGCGTGTTATCTCCTACTAGATTGATACCTTGGTTCTCAAAAACTGAGGGAAATACTTACGCTACTTTGCTGGATCACCCTTTCCTCTTCAAGGGAAAACCAACGCATGCTCAAGAGGTAGCAGCCCGCTGCACGGGTTCATTAACATTGGAAGTAGTCTTCGGCTCACCGGAGAACTTCTGAAGTGAAGACTTGATATTCGACATCGTCCCCTTCCGCAGTGGTTACCATGCACTGCTCGGACGTACCGCCTTCACCTGATTCAATGCAGTCCCGCATTATGCTTACTTAAAGCTCAAAATGTCTGGACCCTGCGGTGTTGTCACAGTCAATGGAAACATGGAGCGCTCCCTCCGTACTAAGGAGCACACCATGGCCCTCGCAGCCGAGGTACAAAGCGGCCTCATCAAGCCAAACACTTCATCGGCCATCAAGCCCCGGACACTGTTAAACGAGTACGGTCTACTCTGCAGAACGACTGCTCGGCGCATCTAGAGCTGAGCTAGCAGCTCCGCCTCCGTCGATCGCCCCATCTAACCATGGTACTTGTATCGTGCGTGCATAACTACACATTTAAAATACCTTGGGCAATGACGGAGGCATGATATGGGCAGGGTCTATAGCACGTTTTAACCCTATTTTGACCACAACCCCTTCCTTTTTCTTCCTTTTTTATTCCTCCTATTACAGGTTCCTTAAAACCTCATCACCTGATGATTGCACAAGGGCTCCTTCACAGGCCCCTCCTATACACACGATCGTCGATATCTCCTCTCAAAGGATTCGACACCAAGGCGATAGCGGCACAGACGTGCATCAGGGTGTCAAGGGGATCTTCAAGAGTACCTTTTCCTTTTTCTCGGCCCTGTATACAGCCCCCCTTGTGTACAAATTCTCGGCATGTGAAATAGCTTTGATCCTTATGGCATTATCTGTAATAGCACGTTTTGCTGTATCAATCAGATTATAATGGAAACAATTTTTTACCAACCCTTATTTGGTATTGGTTTATTTCATAAATTTGTATTCCTTCCTTGCGTCAGCTTGCCATACATACTTTGGTATGGCGCAAATGCCAGGGGCTCTATGTGGCCACACATATGTTCAAAAAAAGTCCGAACACTTCTCGAGTATACTTCGGCGTCCCGAATATTGCATTATATGCATCAGCTCTGAATCATGTCTTTGGTCGATAGTTGGGTTGCCCGGCTCCTGTGATTACTACCTTATGTTCCGCTTGTTCGGCTAGGGTAGTAAAGGGAGAAATACTGCGATTGTGTTTCTGGTTCGTCCAGTCAAAACACATCAGTAGAGAAAGTCGAAAACTAACTTTCATGATACGGCGAGAGCTGGTCAGCGATTCAGCGACTTGATATAAATCTCTTGTGATTTCTTCCATATTATACGAAGGACTGGCTTTTTGTCCAATCATGCGCCTAAGGCATCCCAGTTCGGATGGCCGCATATGCACGAGGGGCTATTGCTTAGCCCCACTGTCAAACTCCTATGGCTAAGTGAAAGTAGTAAAGTCGCATAGTCTGATTGCCTGGTTCGCTGCGTAGACACCTCCTTTATGGACCAAGACGTTGGGTCAAGTGTGATCGTGCGCTACCCCGAACACCCCCGTAGTATCTACGTGGGGCTGAAGCCAACGACTGGCAAACTTTCAGAATTAAAATGGTCGCACAGGAGGAAAATAATTTTAGATAAAGGCATAAATATAATACAAATCCTTAGTTCATGAAACAAGGTCTGGACAACCCGGATACATTCACTCAAACATGATATCCTTTGAGCATTGGCCCTTTACTATCCGGGCACCCTCCAGGACATCGTCGAAATATCGCTCCGGCTTGTGGTGGTCCTTGCCCTCGGGTGGGCCCTCGGTCGCCACGACGGTGGCCTTCATCTTCACTGAGTGCATCTTGACATGGGCAAACGCCATCCGCGCAACCTCTATGCACGCCGAGCGCTTTACAGCGTCGACTCGGGGTAGTGCGTCGGCGAGTTGCTTCACCAGGCCGAAATAGCTGCTAGGAATGGGTTCGGTTGGCCATAGCTGTACTATGATGTCCTTCATAGCCAAGCCAGACATCCTATGCAGCTCGACCAACTGCATCATCTGGTTGTTCAACGGCGCCGGAGGCTCCGGCACTAGGTAGTATGACCAGAAGAGCTTCTCCGTCGTGTTCCCCTTGATGGAGTCCTGGATTAAGGGGTCCTCGGGCATCGCATTCGGCCTGTGGACATGGGCCGGACTGATGGGCTATGAAGATACAGACAGAAGACTCGCTCCCGTGTTCGGATGGGACTCTCCTTGGCGTGGATGGCAAGCCTGGCGTTCGAATATGAAGATTCCTTTCTCTGTAACCGACTTTGTACAACCCTAGTCCCCTCCGGTGTCTATAAACCGGAGGGTTTGGTCCGTAGAGGTAATCATAATCATATAGGCCAGACTTCTAGGGTTTTAGCCATTACGATCTCATGGTAGATCACCTCTTGTAACCCCCATATTCATCAATATCAATCAAGCAGGACGTTGGGTATTACCTCCATCAAGAGGGCCCGAACCTGGGTAAAACTACGTGTTCCCTGTCTCTTGTTACCATCAACCTTAGACGCACAGTTCGGGACCCCCTACCCAAGATCCGCCGGTTTTGACACCGACATTGGTGCTTTCATTGTCAATTCCACTGTGTCGCCGCCAGAAGGTTCGATGGCTCCATCCATCATATGTAACAACGCTGCCCTAGAGGAGGTTTTTTCCCCGGCCAGATCTTCGTATTCGGCGGCTTCGCACTGCAGGCCAACTTGCTTGGCCATCTGGAGCAGATCGACTGCTATGCCCCAGGTCACCAGATTAGTTTGGGAAACCTGGATTATGTCGCTGAAATACGAGGAGACTTGATCTTCCAAGGATTCATGACCCCAACATCCGCTCTGGCCTTAGAGCCGAAGCGCCTCGCCAATACCGAAGACGGGATTTCTAAACCCGCCAGACTATCTGTGGCCACTAGGCCTACTATGGGAGAGCCGGAGGAAGCAGCGTCACCGGCATCCATCCCCAAGCCGGACTCTTCCGAGGACGCCGGCTCCGAACTCTCGGAGTCAGCCTCATGTGAGCTCGACCAAGGAATTCCCTTCCCGCCATACTCCACGAATTCTTTTCTCCCTCAACAAACCTCGCCTTTAAGCGAGGCTCTGGACTTGATGCGATCCCTCGTGATTACAGAGGAGCAACGTCTGATCTACGCCCAGCCCAGTCTAGGGGCTAAGAGCGGGGAATTTTATGTCCCACCCACCACCCACTTCATCGCCACAGTAGAGGACTTAACTGACATGCTCGATTACGGCTCTGAAGACATCGACGATATGGACGACGATGCCGGAGAGGAGCAAGCCAAAAACCCGCCGTTTATCGAACGCTGAACGGCCACCTCTTCGTATGACGTGTACATGGTGGATGCACCCAAGGAGGGCGACAGCGATAAAGAGAAAAATCCAGTAGAGGATAAACCTCCCGAGATACAACAAAAGCGCCGACGGCGCCGCTCTAAATCACGCCGCAGTAAAGACAACAATGCTGGCACGAGAGACAACAACACTCCAGATGATGCTGAAGACCAAGAAAACCCCGTCGAGCAAAACTCTGAACAAGACAATCGGGACGATGGGCGAGTTAGCCCTGATGAACAGGCTGCAAACGAAGACTCGGAGGAATTATCTTCCACCCTCCGAGGATGAGGTGTGCCTCGGTGATGAAGACTTTATCGTGCCTGAGGAACCTCTCGAGCAGGAGCGCTTTAAGCAACAGCTAATAGCTACTGCAAGGAGCCTGAAAAAGAAGCAGCAGCAGCTTCAAGCTGATCAAGATCTACTCAACGATAGATGGACTAATGTCCTAGTGGCAGAAGAATACGGCCTCGAGCGCCCAACCAAAAGTTACCCGAAGCGTAAACTGCTACCTCAATTCGATGATAAGGCACTTGAGCCCGTACCATCAGCGTGTAATGCGGCTGATAGACCACCACGTGGTCGGGACAAAATGGCAACTCAAGCCGAACACCGGCCCGTCCTACCCTGCCATAAAGGCAGAGACAAAACAGCTCAGGGATACACATATGACCTGCGACAGGACCTGAAGAATAAAGCAGGTCCAACCAGATCGATCTACAGATCGCGGGGGCGTGCCCCGACGCACGACGACGACTATCAAGCCGAACATGGCAAGCACAATCATGTCCGGGCCGAAAGCCACAGACGGACTCCATCTAAACTACGTCATGATCTGGCCCGATATAGAGGCGCCGCACACCCCCTCTGCTTCACTAATGAAGTAATGGAACATGAATTCCCAGAAGGGTTCAAACCCGTGAATATCGAATCATATGATGGAACCACAGATCCCGCGGTATGGATTGAAGACTTTATACTCCATATTCATATGGCACGCGACCATGATCTTCATGCCATCAAATACCTCCCCCTAAAACTCAAGGGGCCATCCCAGCACTGGCTGAACAGCCTGCCTGAAAACTCTATTGGCAGCTGGGAAGACCTGGAAGACGCCTTCCGCGACAACTTCCAAGGCACATACGTTAGACCTTCGGATGCCGATGACTTAAGTCACAAAGTCAAACAGCCCGGAGAGTTAGCAAGGAAATTCTGGACTAGGTTCTTAACTAAAAAGAACCAAATCATCGACTGTCTGGATGCCGAAGCCGTAGTGGCCTTCAAACACAGCATCCACGACAAATGGCTCACCCGACACCTCGGCCAAGAAAAGTTGAAGTCCATGGCGGCCCTCACGACACTCATGACCCACTTTTGCGCGGGCGAAGATAGATGGCTAGCCCACAACAATAACAATGCAAGCGAACCTGGCACCTCGGAAGCCAGAAATAGCAACAGCAAGCCCCGATGCAATAGGCACAAGCGTCGAAACAATGGTGACAATACCGATGACACGGCGGTCGATGCCGGATTCAGTGGCTCCAAGTCCGGTCAGCGGGAGAAGCCATATAAAAGAAATAATCAAGGCCCTTCCAGCCTGGACCGCATACTCGATCGTTGTAGGATCTAGAAGTAGATGTGTCTAGAGGGGGGTGATTAGACACATAATGCTCAAGTTGCAATTTTTAAGCTTTTTCGGTTTAAGTGGAGTTTAGGCACAATTTCAACACACACAGTACATATCAAGCAAGCATGCAAAGAGTATATGAGCAGCGGAATGTAAAGCATGCAACTTGCAAGAATGTAAAGGGAAGGGTTTGGAGAGATCAAATGCAATTGGAGACACGGATGTTTTTCCCGTGGTTCGGATAGGTGGTGCTATCCTACATCCACGTTGATGGAGACTTCAACCCACGAAGGGTAACGGTTGCGCGAGTCCACACAGGGCTCCACCCAAGGGTAACGGGTGCGCGAGTCCACACAGGGCTCCACCCACGAAGGGTCCACGAAGAAGCAACCACCCACAAAGGGTCCACGAAGAAGCAACCTTGTCTATCCCACCATGGCCATCGCCCACACAGGACTTGCCTCACTAGCGGTATATCTTCACGAAGCAGGCGATCTCCTTGCCCTTACAAACTCCTTGGTTCAACTCCACAATCTTGTCGGAGGCTCCCAAGTGACACCTAGCCAATCTAGGAGACACCACTCTCCAAGAAGTAACAAATGGTGTGTAGGTAATGAACTCCTTGCTCTTGTGCTTAAAATGATAGTCTCCCCAACACTCAACTCTCTCTCATAGGATTTGGATTTGGTGGAAAGAAGATTTGAGTGGAAAGCAACTTGGGAAAGGCTAGAGATCAAGATTCATATGGTAGGAATGGAATATCTTGGTCTCAACACATGAGTAGGTGGTTCTCTCTCAGAACATATGAGTTGGAATGGTGTATGCGTTCTGATGTCTCTCTCCACGAATGAAGAGGAGGTGGAGGGGTATATATAGCCTCCACACAAAATCCAACCGTTACACAGTTTTCCAATCTCGGTGGGACCGAATCAATAAACTCGGTCGGACCGAAAATGTAAACCTAGTGACCGTTAGAGATTTCGGTGGGACCGACTGGATCAACTCGGTGGGACCGATGTGCTAGGGTTAGGGTAAATCCAAAACTCAGTTTGACCGATTACTCAAACTCGGTGGGACCAATTTGGGTAATAAGTGAAACTGAGATTTGGCCAAGCAAACTCGATGGAACCGATTGCATATCTCGGTGGGACCGAGAATATTGCAATGGGTAACAAAGAGTTTGCAAGCCCATCTCGGTGAGACCGAGATCCCATCGGTGAGACCGAAATGATTAGGGTTTGGCAGTGGCTTATGACAAGTGAAACTCGGTGGCGCCGGATAGGAAGAATTGGTAGGACCGAGTTTGGCTTAGGGTTTCGGTCATATGTGGAAGTGGGAAAGTAGCTGAGGATTTTGGAGCATATCATTAAGCACATGAAGCAAGAGGCTCATTAAGCAACACCTCATCCCTCCTTGATAGTATTGGCTTTTCCTATGGACTCAATGTGATCTTGGATCACTAAAATGTAAAATGAAGAGTCTTGAGCTTGAAGCTTTAGCCAATCCTTTGTCCTTAGCATCTTGAAGGAGTTCCCACAACCTTTAGTCCATGCCACTCCATTGTTGAACTTACCTGAAACATGCTAGATAGAAATGTTAGTCCAACAAGAGATATGTTGTCATCAATTATCAAAACCACCTAGGGAGCACTTGTGCTTTCAATCTCCCCCTTTTTGGTAATTGATGGCAACATACATCAAAGCTTTAGATAAAGATATAAAGAACAGCAAGTAAAGCTTTGGAAGGACATGTAACGAGCATAGGCTCCCCCTACATGTATGCACTCATGTAAATATGAAATATAGAGGCATGTGAGAGCATAACCATGAGAGAGTAGGCAATGTGTTACATGCATCTTGGCCATATGCATCAGAGCAAAAGATTATCAAGGAAAATACCTTCATGCTCATGAGTCCTTCTTGCAAACAGTATGTACATAAGCAAGAACTCCTCATACTCATGATTTTGATGCATATACTTACCTTGTGGTCTTGAGTTGGCTTAGGATGGAATGGACCTGCACAAACAAGGTTAGATAACACAGGTACATCCACTAGCCAGTGCAAACAAAAGAAACCACAAGAATACCAAGACTGGGATGACATGTAGAGAGTGAGTACAAGGTACCACATTGAATTCAACATGTCCCCAAGAATAAAGATATGCAATGAATTTGACTGATTTCTTTTCCTTAGGTGTCTTGCTCCCCCTGAATCGTACATGGGATATTGGGAGAAGATAGGAAACAGAAAATCAGAGCTGAAAGATATGAATAGAACTTAATTCAAATGAGTTCATATGAACATGTCTTTCCCCCAGAGTTCATATGAACATGTCTTTCCCCCAAAAAGACATGTGGCATCTCTCCTCTTGAACATCAAGCATCTGGGATCCTTGAGTATTCTCTCCCCCTTGGAGATTTCTTTCTCCCCCTTAATATATGGGATCCTTGAGTATTCTCTCCCCCTTAGTACTTTCTACTTTGTAGGTGATAAGCTTTTGATGTGATCTCTCTCTCCCTGATGATAAGCTTTGATGTGATCTCTCTCTCCCCCTTTGACATCAATTTCCAAGAAGGTTTTTCCTGGAATCTGTCGAATAGGTTTGGTCCTTGAGATTCAGTACAAAGCAGGGAATAAAACTGCGATGCTTGTAGAGGACAAGATTCATTGAGTGGAGCTGGATCATAAGAAATATAGAATATGTGGCAAACTGTTTTTCCTGTTGAGAAATCGGTGGCACCGAGTGGCATGTTTCGGTAGTACCGAAGGGATTCGATTGGACCGAAAATGGCAATTCGGTGAAACCGAGTTCATCACAGAGAAAAACACTTGTCACCTCAGCTCACTAGTCAAGTAAGATCTCACAAAGATTTGCAATGAATTTGATGCAGAAATATGCAGAACAAGAACCAAAAAAGAAAAGAGTGAAAGTTTCTAGATGAAGTTTTTGTTTTTGTTTTGTTTGAAAAAGAAGGAAACAAATATGCAAGGGACAAATGCAATAACTCAGAAAAGAACACAAGGGAACTTCATCTAGAATTGGGCAGTGACATAGTCACCTATGTTAGAGTATATTGACTTAGGAGTCAAGTGAGAACACTTGATCATAGGTCATACTCATCGTTTAAGCTCAAAATGGGGTTACCATTTTTCGTTTAAGCATCTTGATGTATTCACATCTTGTTGAGTTGCTTTGACTCATGTCTTGGAGTAAAGCTTCTCTAAGATGGAATAACATACCTTGGGTGGTGGTGTGGTTCTTGCTCATGTAGTTGAACTTGTGTGGGTGCTCAAGGTTGATGTAGTTCATCAAGAGTTGGGAGCACCACTTGGAGTTTGAGTTCATCTACCTACATGGGTTAGTTATTGCAAGGAAGAGCACTTGTGTATCCAAAAATGACAATCATGAAGCTTAACATAGAATTTGTCAAAGGATATGTTTGAGTGGTTTTGTGCTTCCCTGTCTTCAACCACTATTGTGTAGAGTCTTGGTGATGTAGAGATTGCTCAAGATATGAGTGAGTCGCAATCTCATGAAATTAGATTCAACCAAGCACCTACATGGGTTAGACAACATGCAAGGTGCAAATATATCCAAGACATAAGATAGTTATCATAAGAGATATATCATGGATTAGTCATAAGCTCATGTCTTGCATGTATCCAATGGAGTTTCTACTCCAAGTTTGAAGCATCAATGATGTTCAATTCTCCTCTCAACCTGCAAAACACTTTCTCATCAAGTGGTTTAGTAAATATATCCGCTAATTGCTTGTCGGTGCGAACATGCTTAAGATTGATGTCACCCTTAGCAACATGATCTCGAATGAAATGATGACGAACTTCAATATGCTTAGTTCGAGAATGTTGTACAGGATTATGACCAATTTTGATAGCACTTTCATTGTCACAAAGCAGTGGAACATGTTTCACATAAATCCCATAATCTTTAAGAGTTTGGGTCATCCAAAGTAATTGAGCGCAACATGAACCAGCGGCAATGTATTCCGCTTCGGCGGTGGATAAGGATACCGAGTTTTGTTTCTTGGAAGACCAAGACACAAGAGATCTGCCAAGAAATTGACAAGTACCCGAAGTGGACTTTCTATCAACCTTGTCTCTGGCATAATCCGAGTCAGAATAGCCAACAAGATCAAAAGAAGACCTCTTAGGATACCAAATGCCAAAATTTGGTGTATGGATTAAATATCTCACTATCCTTTTCACAACCTTAAGATGACAATCTTTAGGAGCAGCTTGATATCGTGCACACATGCACACACTTAGCATAATATCGGGACGTGAAGCACATAGGTATAACAATGAACCAATCATAGAGCGATAAACCTTTTGATCAACAGGTTCACCATCTTTGGTTAAATCATTATGTCCACTAGTAGGCATGGGTGTAGACATACCTTTGCATTCTTGCATATTGAACTTCTTGAATAAGTCCTTGGTGTACTTTGTTTGAGAGACAAATTTACCTTCCTTAGTTTGCTTGATTTGCAACTCGAGAAAGAATTTGAGTTCACTCATCATAGACATGTCAAACTTCTCTGACATTAGCTTTCCAAACTTTTCACTAAAGAGAGGGTTAGTTGAACCAAATATGATATCATCAACATAAATTTGGCATACAAATAGTTCTCCATTAACCCTTTTAGTAAAAAGAGTAGAATCAATTTTACCAATTTCAAAACCACTTGTAGTAAGGAACTTGGTCAAGCATTTATACCATGCTCTAGGAGCTTGTTTAAGACCATAAAGAGCTTTGTGAAGTTTGTAAACATGATTTGGTTTCTTAGGATTGATAAAGCCGGGAGGTTGTTTGACATAAACTTCCTCCTCTATTTCTCCATTTAGAAAAGCACTTTTAATGTCCATTTGGTACAAGGTGATATTATGGTGATTAGCATAGGCAAGTAAGATGCGAATGGACTCAAGTCTAGCAACGGGAGCATACGTCTCACCATAGTCCATACCTTCGACTTGTGTGTACCCTTGGGCGACGAGACGTGCTTTGTTGCGAACCACTTGTCCATCTCCATCTTGCTTGTTGCGAAACACCCATTTGGTACCAATGATGTTGTGGTTGTTGTCGGGCTTCTCAACCAATTTCTAAACTTGGTTTCTCTCAAAATTATGTAGCTCTTCATGCATAGCGTTTATCAAATCCGGATCTTCCAATGCTTCTTCAACCTTCATTGGTTCAATGCTAGAGATGAATGAATA
Source organism: Triticum aestivum (assembly GCF_018294505.1). NCBI lineage: Eukaryota > Viridiplantae > Streptophyta > Magnoliopsida > Poales > Poaceae > Triticum > Triticum aestivum. The sequence continues at coordinate 330,771,388 of NC_057809.1, forward strand.
GTTTTCACAAAAGTTAGCTAAACGAGTTTTTGAGCGAGTGATTCTTCCGGTTTGTATATCATTGAGGATTTGCTCGACGGGATGATCTTTGGCAATTCTTGCTCGAACTCGTGAGAGCTTTTGCTTGGGTCTTCGTTGAACATCTTCTTCATCTTGTTCTTCTTCTTGGCCTTCTTCATTGTTGACGTCGTCGTTCTCTTGTCGTGGTGGAGAAGGAGGTTGTTGATGTTCATCTTGACATACTTCCTTGTTTTCTTCATCTTGGTGTGTCCCACTTGTGGATGCTTCCATGTCGATTCTTGGTTCACCTTGTCGTGAAGTAGAAGCTTCCACTTGGACGGATGAAGTACTCTCCTTCACCTCCGTTGGACGAATTTTGCCGATGGACAAGTCTTGAATTGCTTCTGAAGAGTCTTTGTCTCCTACATCAATTGGCAATTGCTCTACTTGTGAGCCATTAGATTCATCAAACTTCACATCTACCGTCTCTTCAACCTTTCGGGTGAAATTGTTGTAGACACGGTAAGTGTGAGAGTTTGAGCCATAACCAAGTAGAAAACCTTCATGAGTTTTAGGAGCAAACTTTGAACGACGATGCTTATCAAGAATGTTGCACTTTGAGCCGAATACTCGAAAGTATCCAACTTGAGGTTTGTTACCGGTGAGAAGCTCGTATGCCGTCTTGCCGAGTAGCTTGTGAAGATATAAGCGATTTGTTGCGTGACAAGCTGTCTCAACCGCTTCTGCCCAAAAGTGCTTTGGCGTCTTGTATTCATCAAGCATCGTTCTTGCCATTTCGATGAGCGTCCGGTTCTTCCTCTCAACAACTCCATTTTGTTGAGGTGTGTACGTAGCCGAGAACTCGTGTGAAATCCCTTCTTCGTCAATAAAGGTGTCCACATTTGCGTTCTTGAACTCCATTCCGTTGTCACTCCGAACCTTCTTGATCTTCACATCAAACTGATTTTGGGCCTTCCTAGCGAAGTTTCTGAAGATCTTCTGGACCTGCGACTTGTCATTAAGAAAGAACACCCACGTAAATCTTGAAAAATCATCAACTATAACTAGACCAAAAGAATTTCCACCGAGACTCTTGTAGGCGTTGGGACCAAAAAGATCCATGTGAAGTAGCTCGAGTGGCCTCCTTGTGGTCATGATGTTCTTCACGGGATGTCTTCCTCCAACCTATTTACCTGCTTGACAAGCACTGCAAAGTCTATCCTTATCAAATATGACATCGTTAACTCCAAGGATATGATTTCCTTTAATAAGCTTGTCAAGGTTTCTCATGCCAACGTGACCTAGTCGTCTATGCCACAACCAACCTTTTGAGGATTTAGCAACAAAGCAAGTTTTAGGTTGTGCCTTTTTAGAGAAATCGACAATGTAAAGATCACCTCTACGCATACCCATAAAGACCATTTTATGATTGTCTCGACAAAATACTTGGCAATCTACCTCAGTAAATAGGACATTCAAACCGAAATCAGCAAGTCTAGATACTGAAAGTAAGTTGTAGCCAAGAGATTCAACGAGCATGACATTTTGAATGGAACTATCATGTGAGATGGCCACCTTACCAAGGCCAACCACTTTACCCTTTGAATTATCACCAAAGGTGACATATTTTCGAGGGCCGTTGTTTTCAGCAAGCTCACGAAACATCTCTTCATCTCCGGTCATATGATCAGTACATCCACTATCAAGAACCCATTCCTTTCCTCCTGATTCATATACCCGAAGATTTGCCATAAGACCAAAATGTCTCATTGCATCATCGAGATCGAAGTCACTATCATCATCATCATAATATTCATGTTCATCATGATCTTGTGACTCATCATTTCCTAGAGAGGGTAATTCATTAGATAAATGATCAAAGTGGTTACTTTTATGAATTCTTATAGCTTTGAATATGATATCATTAATGATTCCAACATCTCCTTTAGCATGCTTAAGATTGGCAAGTTCAAAAAGATATTTACCAAAACTAGGATCACTAGAGTTCATCTTACTCAAGGCAATAGATTTATGGAGAATTTCATCCAAAGTTTTCAAGGAATAATTGGGAAATCGTTCCTCAAGAAATTTCCATATGGTATAGGCACAATTGTGAGTAGGCAAACTAGCAATCAAATTTTTGGGCAATCCTCTAATGATGAGCTCAATAGTTCTAAGATTGCGAATCATGTCAATATCTTCATCTAGGGTAGGATGCAAAGGATCAATATGAGGTGCACAAGGGCTAGCAATATACTTGTTCAAATGATATTGATTGAAGATTACAAGCATCTCATTTTTTCACTCATGGAAATACTCTCCATCAAGAATAGGCACTCTATGTCTAAGACTCCCTAATGTAGACACATCCATCTTCCTCCAATGGTGATTAAACCAAGGCAATGGAGACCAAAGCTCTGATACCACTTGTAGGATCTAGAAGTAGATGTGTCTAGAGGGGGGTGATTAGACACATAATGCTCAAGTTGCAATTTTTAAGCTTTTTCGGTTTAAGTGGAGTTTAGGCACAATTTCAACACACACAATACATATCAAGCAAGCATGCAAAGAGTATATGAGCAGCGGAATGTAAAGCATGCAACTTGCAAGAATGTAAAGGGAAGGGTTTGGAGAGATCAAATGCAATTGGAGACACGGATGTTTTCCCGTGGTTCGGATAGGTGGTTCTATCCTACATCCACGTTGATGGAGACTTCAACCCACGAAGGGTAACGGTTGCGCGAGTCCACACAGGGCTCCACCCAAGGGTAACGGTTGCGCGAGTCCACACAGGGCTCCACCCACGAAGGGTCCACAAAGAAGCAACCACCCACAAAGGGTCCACGAAGAAGCAACCTTGTCTATCCCACCATGGCCATCGCCCACACAGGACTTGCCTCACTAGCGGTAGATCTTCACGAAGCAGGCAATCTCCTTGCCCTTACAAACTCCTTGGTTCAACTCCACAATCTTGTCGGAGGCTCCCAAGTGACACCTAGCCAATCTAGGAGACACCACTCTCCAAGAAGTAACAAATGGTGTGTAGGTAATGAACTCCTTGCTCTTGTGCTTCAAATGATAGTCTCCCCAACACTCAACTCTCTCTCATAGGATTTGGATTTGGTGGAAAGAAGATTTGAGTGGAAAGCAACTTGGGAAAGGCTAGAGATCAAGATTCATATGGTAGGAATGGAATATCTTGGTCTCAACACATGAGTAGGTGGTTCTCTCTCAAAACATATGAGTTGGAATGGTGTATGCATTCTGATGGCTCTCTCCACGAATGAAGAGGAGGTGGAGGGGTATATATAGCCTCCACACAAAATCCAACCGTTACACAGTTTTCCAATCTCGGTGGGACCGAATCAATAAACTCGGTCGGACCGAAAATGTAAACCTAGTGACCGTTAGAGATTTCGGTGGGACCGACTAGATCAACTCGGTGGGACCGATGTGCTAGGGTTAGGGTAAATCCAAAACTCGGTTTGACCGATTACTCAAACTCGGTGGGACCGATTTGGGTAATAAGTGAAACTGAGATTTGGCCAAGCAAACTCGGTGGAACCGATTGCATATCTCGGTGGGACCGAGAATATTGCAATGGGTGACAGAGAGTTTGCAAGCCCATCTCGGTGAGACCGAGATCCCATCGGTGAGACCGAAATGATTAGGGTTTGGCAGTGGCTTATGACAAGTGAAACTCGGTGGCGCCGGATAGGAAGAATCGGTAGGACCGAGTTTGGCTTAGGGTTTAGGTCATATGTGGAAGTGGGAAAGTAGCTGAGGATTTTGGAGCATATCATTAAGCACATGAAGCAAGAGGCTCATTAAGAAACACCTCATCCCTCCTTGATAGTATTGGCTTTTCCTATGGACTCAATGTGATCTTGGATCACTAAAATGTAAAATTAAGAGTCTTGAGCTTGAAGCTTTAGCCAATCCTTTGTCCTTAGCATCTTGAAGGAGTTCCCACAACCTTTAGTCCATGCCACTCCATTGTTGAACTTACCTGAAACATGCTAGATAGAAATGTTAGTCCAACAAGAGATGTGTTGTCATCAATTATCAAAACCACCTAAGGAGCACTTGTGCTTTCAATCGTCCATGTCAGATCCATGGCACCCCTGATAAACCAGCCAATCATACTCACCGGAGTTGTTGGGTCTTCAAACATGCCGACAAGTTAAATGCCGAAGACAAGGAGAAGGGGTCGCAAAGCGAGAATGACAACGAGGAGCCCCATCCACCGAACACAGGGGGACATAAGAAGTTTCCCCCTGAAGTCAAAACGGTGAACATGATATATGCTACACATATCTCCAAGAGGGAGCGCAAGCGCGCGCTCAGGGACGTCTATGCGATAGAGACAGTCGCCCCAAAATTCAACCCATGGTCGTCATGCCCGATCACCTTCGATCGTAGGGACCATCCGACTAGTATCTGTCATGGCGGTTCAGCCGCACTTGTTATCGACCCAATAAATGATGGATTCCACCTCACACGAGTCCTCATGGACGGTGGCAGCAGCCTCAACCTGCTCAATCAAGATACAGTGCGCAAAATGGGCATCGATCCATCAAGGATCAAGCCTGCCAAAATACCTTTAAAGGAGTTATACCAGGTGTAGAGGCCCGCTGCGCGGGCTCAATCACATTGGAGGTCGTCTTCGGATCTCCGGACAACTTCCGAAGCGAAGAGTTAATCTTTGATATCGTCCCCTTCCGCGGCGGCTATCATGCACTGCTCGGACGAACCACGTTTGCTCGATTCAATGCGGTGCCGCACTATGCTTATCTCAATCTCAAGATGCCCGGACCACGCGGTGTCATAACAGTCAATGGAAACACAGAGCGCTCCCTCTGTACCAAGGAGCACACCGCTGGTCTGGCAGCAGAGGTACAAAGCGGCCTTCACAAGCAGAACCTTAATTCGGCAGCCATGCTCCCGGACACTATCAAACGAGTCCGGACTACTCTGCGGCAGGACAGTCTAGCTTGTCAGGAGCTCGACTAGCAATTTGACCGCGCATACATAACTACACACTAAAAATACCATGGGTAGAGACAGAGGCATAATCAGACTGTGGTACACAATATGGCTCGACCTTCCTTGGACACACATACTTTTACTTTTCTTTTTATCCTTTTCAGGTTTCTATTCCGCAGGCCCCTCTCGACAGCCTTATAATCGGTCCTTTCGAAGGAAGGATATACCAAGGTGACAAGTAGCATAGTCGTATGGGGGAATCTCTAGATGTTCTACTTAGTGATCATTCTACCTGTTTTCAGGACCCATACGCAGCTCCCCATTGGTCTTGGCATGTTAAATAGCCATTGTTGCTTATCGCACTATTTGTACAAATACGCTTTGACGTATTAATCAAAATTATAATAGAAACAGCTTGTGTCCCAGCTTATGTGGCACTAGCTTACTACCTCATTTTTTATTTTTCTTATTTGCATCCGTACACTTTGGTACGCCATAATTTGACAGGGGCTTTATTGGGCCCCATACCATGGCAACAAGTCCAAACACTATTATAGTATAGTTCGGCCCCTGAATTTAGCATTATATGCATCGACTCCGAATCATGTCTTTGGTCAATAGTTGAATTGCTCGGCTCCTGTGCTTATTACCTTACGTTCCGCTCTATCGGCTAGGGTAGTGAAGGGAGAACTACTGTGATTGTGTCCTAGTTTATCCGGATGGGCACCTCAGTAAAGAAAGCCGAAAACTTACTGTCATAATGCGCCATGAGTCGGTCAGCTCTTCGGAGGTTAAAGTCTCTTGCGATTTTTTCCCGCGATATGCGACGGATCGGCCTTCACCCGATCAGGTGTCTACAACACCCTAGTCCGGACTAACGGACACTAGGGGTTATGCCTACATTTCTATTGTCAAACTCCTATGGCTAAGTGAGGGTGATAAAGCCGCATAGTCCGATTGCCTAGTTCGTTGCGCTAAACACCTCCTTCAAGGACCAATTTCTTGGATCAAGAGTGTTTAGATTCCATCTCAAACACCCCTGTACTACCTACGTGGGGGCTGAAGCCGACGACTGGCCAACTCTCAGATTCAATAAAAAAAAGGCCGCACGGGAGGTAAAATTCCAAAATAAAAAGCAAGCATTATATTACATATCAGTCTTGTTTTCATCATACAGGGCGGGATAACATGAAGGTACTCATTCAAAGATAATATCTTTTGAACACTGGCCCTCTACAATGCGGGATCCCTTGAGAACATCATCAAAATAGTGCTCCGGCGTGCGGTGCTCCTTGCTAGCGGGCGGTCCCTCGGTCGCGAGCTTGATGGCGTCCATCTTCGCCCACTGTATCTTGACACGGGCGAAGGCCATCCGCACACCTTCGATGCAGACCGACCCCCTGATGACGTCAAGCCAGGGGAAAGCATTGACCAGCCGCTTCACGAGTCCGAAGTAGCTGCTAGGTATGACTTCGGCGGGCCATAGCCGGATTATTAAATCCTTCATGGCTAGTTCAGCCACCCTATGCAGTTCGACCAGCTGTTTTAGCTGATCGCTAGAGGGCACCGGATGTTCTGGTGCAAGGTACTGCGACCAGAACAACTTCTCCATCGAGCTCCCCTCTTTGGTTCGGAAGAACTCCGCAGCATCGGCAACACTGCGCGGTAAATCTGCAAACACTCCTGGAGAACTCCAAATCTGAGTTAGTAAGAGATACCTCTTCTTCACATATTTGCTCTGCATAATGAAGGCCTTACCCGCCATGATTTTTCTGGCCTCTTGGATCTACTGGAGGGCGCCTTGGGCTTCGACCCGGGCATCTTGTGCGCTTTGGCAGGCCTTGGCAAGTTCGGAATCTTGATCCGCAACGTGGCGCTCCAAGGACTCGTATTTCTTCACGAGGTCCTAGAGCTCCTGCTAGACCTCACCGACCCTGGCCTCGTGTTTATCACGAGCAGCTTGTTCCTTTGCCGCTCTCTCCTCGGCCTCGGCCAACGCCTTCTTGAGGGCCTCCACTTCGGTCGCCGCACCTAATAAATATCATGGCACTATGGTCAGCACAAATCATTCATCCTTTCCGGATATACACAAGGTCATTGCATTCCTTGCTTGTCTTCTAGTTGCTTTTTTACACGACTGAGCTCTTCCTCGGCCCGCTCCAGACTCTGCTTTAGTCCGTAGACCTCAGTAGTATGAGAGGTTGTGGCCAGCAAGGACGCCTGCTTATTCACATAAGACATATTTAGTTAGTCTTCTGCGAAAATTACTTGATCCTCTGTCTGGCTTTTCTTTCCGAACACCGGACAGAGTCTCAGGGGCTACTGTCTATACTATGACATTCTTTTTATGCAATTGCGTCGGCTACCTCAAAGCCTGTTAGAAGGCTTGTGCAGGCTTCGGTCAGTCCGCTCTTGGCGGACTAAATCCTCTCAACCACTATACCCATAAGGGTATGATGTTCCTCCACAATGGAAGCACTTCGCAGCACTTCCATTAGAGCATATGGTGCCTCTGGATGGACAGAGGTCACCGGCGGAATTGGCGCACCTCCTTCCTTTGAAGGAGGCTGCCTGTCGGATTCCGGGGCCGTATAGGTCTCTCGGATCGTATTCGGCTGGGGGCCGAATTGGAGATGGCCCCCATTGCCAGTCTCCATGGGGATCTGCTCCCCCATGTGTCTGACGGACGAGGTGTTATCCTCTGGCGCCACCGTGATGGCCTCCTGTGCCTCCCCCTGAGCCGGGAGTGTCCTTCGGGACAGCACTTCAGCGTCTTCCACCATCTTGGGAGAGGAGGCCGCTGGGAGAGACCCGCTGTCCATCACCTTCGAAACCAGTGAGTTTCCCGAAGATGAGGATCGCTCAAGTTCGGAACGAGCCGGACTGCAAGTGCATGATTCAACATGTTAAAACTATAAATTAAAGGAGCTGGATATTTGAGTGCGTCTTTGAGTACTTATGATTCGGCCAGGGGCTTATCCCTGGGGCGCCACTCAGAGCTGCTATCAATATCCCATGCGGGGTTGTCCGCGGCAGAGGCCTTCCCCTTCTTGGATGCCTCTGCCTCCAGATGCGTGGAGGCCGCCCTTTTCTTCCTTGCCCCTTAGGGAGAGAATCGCTTTCCTCCTCTTCCTCGTCGTCAGTGGTGGGAGGGGAGTGGGTGTCGGCGTCTTCGGACGTCACGTCTGAAGTGCCCTTATGGCGGAGACCACACCTGGTCCCCTTGGCCTTCTTCTCCGGCGCTTGATAGGGCGCCGAAACCAGCATCTTCGTCAGACGCGAGATAGTTGGTTCTTCGGGCAACGAAGACGGACAGTGAATCCGCTCCGCCTTCTTTGTCTAGCCGTGAAAAAACAAATAGTGAAGTTTAGACATCTTCCTTGAGTAAGCAAGTAAAGGGTACACCTTGAAATACGGAAACTTACCGCACTAGCGGGATGGGCCAGGTCGTGCCTGCGCTCCTCAGTCGTCGCCGGCCACATCTCGTTGGCCTTGAAGAGCACCTTCCAGATGTCTTCCTGCGTAGAGCCGAAGAACTGTTGCAGGGTCTGGTGCTTGGCCGGATCAAACTCCCACAAGTGGCAAGTCTGGCTTTGGCACGGCAGGATCCGGCGAGCGAGCATCACCTGGATCACGTTGACAAGCTTGACATTCTTTTCCACCATGCGCTTAATGCACGTCTGGAGAGCAGTCAGCTCGTCCGGCGAAGATCAGTCCAGGCCCTTCTCTAGCCAGGAGGTGAGCCGCATCGGGGCGTCGGACTGGAATTTGAGAGTCGCGGCCCAGGTGGCGTCGCGAGGCTCTGTAACATAGAACCACTGCTGTTGCCACCCCTTGACAGTCTCCATGAAGGTGCCCTTGGGCCATGTGACGTTGGGTAGCTTGCTCACCATGGCGCCTCCGCACTCTGCATGTTGGCCATCCACCACCTTCGGCTTCACGTTGAAGACCTTCAACCACAGTCCAAAGTGGGGAGGGATACAGAGGAAGGCCTCACACACGACAATAAATGCCGAGATATTGAGGAAGGATTTGGGGGCCAGATCATGGAAATCCATCCCATAGTAGAACATGAGCCCGCAGACGAATGGGTGGAGAGGAAATCCCAACCCGCGGACGAAGTGGGGGATGAACACGACCCTCTCATGGGGCTCTGGGGTGGGGACGATCTGTCCCTTGGCCGGAAGCTAGTGGGTGATCTCCTTGGCTAGGTAGCCGGCCTCTCGGAGCCTGGTGATGTCCTTCTCCTTGACAGAGGAAACCATCCACTTGCCTTGTGCTCTAGATTCGGACATGGCTAGAGTGTTTTTTGGAGGCGGAAAGGATGGAAGCGTGGGCCCTGGAGCTCGAGAATGATGGGCAGAGAGGAAGAGGGCATGGGTGAGAAAGGTGAATCCTTATCCCTTTATAAAGGCAGTGAATATCAAGCGCCTGCCCACTCGCCTTAAAACTCGCCTATTCCCCAAGGGTCGTGCAGACGACGCGGTTGGATTACCCATGCCCGTATTGATGAGAATCCCGCAATAAGGGGACACAATCTCTGCTTTGACAAGACGTGCCAATAAAACCGTATCTTGAAACATGGAGCGGCAGGCTAAAAAACGGTTCAAAATAATTACCGGACTATGACATGATGTTATGCTACAAAAGTTGTCAGTGGATCAGACTCATAAAATATTATACTCTCTTCGAATATATGTGGTGTTTGTTTTACAGAGCCGGACATGTTCTCTGTTCGAGAACTGTTTTGGAGTATTCGGAGGAGGAACCCGCCTTGCAATGCCGAAGACAATCTGCGCGTTGGACACCTCGTCATTGAAGCCTGGCTTAGGGGCTACTAAGGGAGTCCTGGATTAAGGGTTCCTTGGGCATCCGGCCGGTGGACATGGGCCGGACTGATGGGATATGAAGATACAAGACATAAGACTCTCTCCCATGTCCGGATGGGACTCTCCTTGGCGTGGATGGCAAGCCTGGCGTTCGAATATGAAGATTCCTTTCTCTGTAACCGACTTTGTACAACCCTAGTCCCCTCCGGTGTCTATATAAACCGGAGGGTTTAGTCCGTAGAGGTAATCATAATCATATAGGCTAGACTTCTAGGGTTTTAGCCATTATAATCTCGTGGTAGATCAACTCTTGTAACCCCCATATTCATCAATATCAATCAAGCAGGATGTAGGGTATTACCTCCATCAAGAGGGCCCGAACCTGGGTAAAACTTCATGTTCCCTGTCTCCTGTTACCATCAACCTTAGACGCACAGTTCGGGACCCCCTACCCGAGATCCGCCGGTTTTGTCACTGGCACCCCTCCTAGGCCCGAAAGAACTGTGCGGTGTTGGTAGCACTCTTCGGAAGATCCGCAAAGGCGTTTGGATAACTCCATAGTCGAGTGAGAAAGGCATATCTTTGACCACCAAATACACTTTGCAAAAGAAATGGCTTACCAGCCGCTATATGTTCGGCCTGCCGGATCTCCTCCCGAGCCGCCCAAGACTCGGTCCGCGCCTCCTTGCCCTCATTGAGGACTTTGGTGAGTTCGGCCGCTTGGGCCGTATTCTTCTCCATCAAAGTCTCGCATTTGTTGATGGCGTATTTCAGCTCCTGCTCAACTTCGGCCACCCTCTCTTCGTGCTAGTGGTGGGCGACCTGTTCGGTCTTCAATTCCGCAGCCGCTTTATCAGCGGCTGCTTTGCTCGCTCTCGCCTCCTCCTTGGCCTGGGCAAGGGCACTTTTGAGGGTATCGACCTCGGCCGCGCTACCTGCAATCATAATCATAACAGTGCATGAGCTTAAACTCTGAATTTTCATATCACTTCAGGCATGTAAGAAGATCTTTTAACATACCTTGCGCCTCATTGAACCGCTTGTTAATGCGGTCGATATCATCGTCGGCCAGCTTCAGCTTTCGCTTGAGTTCAGAAACTTCAACGGCCTGGGCGGTCGCTCCTAACATGGAAGCTTGTTTATCCAATAGACAAGTACGACATCTCCTGCGATTATTTCTTGATCCTTTGTTCGGCTTTCTTCAAAACCGAATAGAGTCTCGGGGGCTACTATATATATACATGCATATTTTCTTCATATGAAAAGCCTCTAAGAGTATTACGCCGCATACCTCGAAGCCTGTTAGCAGGCTGGTGAAGGCTTCGTTCAGACCGCTCTTGGAGGACTGAACCTTCTCAGCCACCACACCCATCAGGGTGTGGTGCTCCTCCACGATGGAAGCACGTCGTAGTGCCTCCACCAAAGTTTTCGGTGCCTCCGGATTGGTGGAGGTCTCCGCTGGAGTCGACGCTCCCCCCTCCTTCAAAGGGGGTTGCTCGCTCAATTTCAGAGTCGTATGGGTCTCCAGAATAGTGTTTGGCTGGGGGCAGACTGCTCATGGCCCCCGTCGTTAGTCTCCATGGGAGTTGAACCCCCCATGTTCTCGGCAGCTGAGGCATCACCCTCTGGCTCCGTCTTGGCGGCCTCCCTCACCTCTCTGTGGCCCGGAGAGGCCCTTCAGGACAACACCTCGGTGTCATCCACGGTGGCTGGGTGGAGAGGATCGTGGAGGCGTTTCACTCTCAACCATCTCTGGTGCCAGTGAGCTCCCCTCCGATATCGATGGGTTGGGGAGGTCACAAGCAGGACTGAAATACACACAACATAATATGTCATATAGAAAAACATAAGAAAACCGGATATATGTGAAGTATCCTTGGATACTTACCATGCGGCCAGGGGCTTCACCCTAGGGCGCCGCTCGGGGATGGCTTCGGCATCCGAATTCGAGCTATCCGAGAGGGATATATTCCCCCTCTTGGATGCCTCCGCCTCCGGGTCAACGGAGGCCGCCCTTCTCTTCTTCCTCACCTTAAGGGGAGAATCACTTTCTGCCTTCTCCCCCTCTTCATCTTCATCTCCCTCATGGGAGGAGAGCTTCGGTCTCTCCGGACACTATGTCCAAAGTACCTTTACGGCGGAGGCCACCCTTGGCCTCATTGCTCTTCTTCTTGGCCTTCTTCTCCGGCGCCTGATACGACACCGGGACCAGCATCCTCGTTAGCAGAGGAGTGGCTGGGTCTTCAGGTAGCGGAGCTGGACACTTGATCCGCTCTGCCTTTGCTGTCCAACCCTGAGAGAGGGATGGAAAACTCAGCATACCCTTTGATTTATGAACCAAAATTATGTTTGTTAACTGCATACTTACCAGAGTGGCCGGATTCGCGCTGTCGAGGCCGATGCCGTCGGTCTTCTTCGGCCACGACTTTTGGGCCTTGAAGAGCAGCTTCCAGATCTCTTCGTGCGTTGTGCCGAAGAAGTGCTGCAGGGTCCGGGGACCTTCCGGATTGAACTCCCACATATGGAGAGGCCGGCGCTGGCAGGGGAGGATCCAGCGGAAAAGCATCACTTGAATCACGTCAGTGAGACTAGTGCTCTTACTTATCATGTCTTTGATGCACTTTTGTAGCATCATCACTTCCGCAGTCGACCCCCGGTCCAGGCCCTTGTTGGTCCACGACGCGAGCCGCATAGGGGGTCCGGATCTAAACTCATGAGTGGCCGCCCATGTGGTGCTGCAGGGTTCGATGATGTAGAACCACTCTTGCTGCCATACCTTGACGATCTCCACGAAGGCCCCTTTGGGTTAGGTGGTGTTGGGGAGCTTGCTCACCATGACACCGCCGTAGCTTGCGTGCTGCCCGTCGACCACCTTCTGCTTCATGTTGAAGACCTTGAGCCATAGGCCAAAGTGTGGGAGGTGCAGAGAAGCGCCTCACACACGATGATGAACACCGAGATGTGGAGGAAGGAATTTGGGTCTAGATTGTGAAAATCTAGCCCGTAATAGAACATGAGGCTGTGGACAAAGGGGTGGAGGGGAAACCCTAGCCCGCGGAGGAAGTGGGGATAAACACAACCCTTTCATCAGGCTCCAGAGTGGGGATGCCTTGCTTCTTGGCAGGGAGCATGTGCGCGACGTCCACAGTCAGGTACCCCGCCTCCCGGAGCTCCTTGACGTCCTTCTCCGTGATGGAGGAGGCCACCCACTTTCCCTTTAAGCCGGATCCGGACATGGCTTGAGAGGTTGATAGCGGTGGGAAAGATTGAAGCTTGAGCGCTAGAGTTTGAGGATGGGAAATAGGAGAAGGAAGAAGGCGTGGGGTGAGTAGTGGGATCTTTATTCACTTATATAGGAAGTGAATATCAAACACCTCCCTCTTTTAGAAATATTATAACCGCGCACTTTCCCTATCCTCCCAGGCTATCAGCATTCTTAGCCATTGGATCGTTACTTCTGAGCATTTTTGGCCATCGATTGGCTGTGAATCGCATGTCCAGTTGCGTCAATTCGATCCACGAGCTCTAACCGAGCGGTAGACATAATGGGTCGCTACTCCCGTGGCTTTTTTGGGCGTTTGGGATTAAATTGGGCTACTGGGCCATAATAGTCTCCCCGTCTGTGCAACCCAAAAGAACAGGACACTCGCTACCATGTCTTTGTCTTTCGTTCCCAAGGTCGCAGGCTCCTGGCCTTCGCATGGCGATGCCTCCGATAGAAAGAGAGGACGCGCTCGCCAGGCGAGGTAACAAGCGAGAGAGGCCATCCAGGCAGTCGCATCATCCCAATATGGGACTAAATCCATGTTGTAAAGTTTGTTCATGCAGAAGCCTTTTTCGTGAGTTCGGTTTTCCGGACCGCCGCCGGTGTAGGCCTCTGCCAATCGTTGTTTTGTTGTTCATCGTTCATCATGCGAAACTGCTCCGCTGCTGTTGGAAGAAAGCAATCACTCTTTAGTTTTTTGGAGGCATTCATGGCGGATTATGTGCTCCCTTTGCTGGGGGTGATTAATGGGTGTATCCCTCTATGTTTTGCCACTCTTTTGCTGCTTGGGTTCACGCGCGTGTATATATGCTTCCTCACCTCACCTAGCCCTCTTCCATCACGGCTCTATCTTTATTTTATTTTCATGTACGATTTCCTCTTCCACCGAGTGATCATATTGTGCTAACATCGTCCCAATCCCAATTTTGTATAGGGGTTTTCATACTGGCTGTGGTTAACTGATTCGGTCTGATATTGGAGACAGGTTCTCACCATTTTATTTATTTGGGAATTCTTCCATTGATAATCTCCAATGGCTTCTGTACAGGTAATTACATCAATTGGGCTGCCAGACCTTATACTTTCATGTTTTACTTTCTTAGATTACATGTTTTTTTTCTGAGCGATTCATGGTGATTTTTTGTTGCTCTATGTGACATCTTACTTAGAACAATGTAGTAAAATGCACAATAAAAAACGTAACCATGTTGTTCTCGAGGGTGGGCGAACCCAACATCTACTGCTTCTATCCATAAACGAGCAAACCCAATAATTTTGTGAATACTTTTTTTAGATACTCTATGTGACATGCAAAGGAAAATATTTTGGTCCCCTATTAGTTACTGAAAACAGAAAAGATTAATGTTATTGTTTGCTTTCTTCATCGGAGAGTGTACACAATAAGGGAATAGAAAAGTTGCAGAGTAACACGTGTGTTCAACACGATTTCCACATTATCCATGTTGAGGTAATCCAGTGAACTTAACTATGATGAACTTCTGTGATTGCTATTCTTCTAGGAATCAAAGAAATTGAATGGTTAGTTTCCCTACCACAGTTTGTTAGCAACTACAATTCTTCAATTATTTCTAAAAGAATAATACACCCTCCATCCACTGAAAAGTGTACATTTGGCTTTAAAATTTGTCCACAAAAGAGTGTATTTCTATCTTCCCCAAAACACCAACCGTTTAAAATGTGCATATAAACGGTTTATGGTGTTTTTGGGAAGATAAAATTACACTATATAAACAACAATTTATAGTTACCAAGTGATGGATATCCTTTATAGTTCAGTGCTTTAGCCACTTGATCGTACATATTTTCCATAATTAATTGGACCGGTTGTGTTTAGAAGATTGTTCCTTTCCTATTTGATTTACTCCTTGAATATTCGTAATGTATCGGATATAGACAACAAAGGACTTAGATTGCCATCAAAATGAAGAGGTTGTTAATTTTCAATTTGGTTAATCCAGATTTTGCATGGAAGATAGCTTATACAATGTCACTCTATGATACGTTTTATCTCTGATGGGATGGGATGAATGTTAATTTGTTGTTTCATAGGTCACATGTTATTTAGATTTAACATCGAAGATAGCTTATACAATGTGACTATGATGCTTTTTTCTTTGATGGGATGTGATGAATGTCAATCTGTTGTTTCATAGGTCACATGTTATTTAGATTTAACACAAAAGATATCTTGTACAATGTGACTCTACGACACGGTTTACCTTTGATGGGTTTTATGAATGTTAATATGATGTTTCATAGGTCACATGTTATTTGGATTTTACATGGAAGATAGCTTATACAATCTAATCTACGATACGTTTTATCTTTGATAGGATGGGATGAATGTCAATCTGTTGTTTCAGGGTCACATGTTAGGCATTTTCTATTACAACAGGTTCTTCTATTTTTACACACAACTATATGTATATTTTTTTATCAAAAAGAAACTGTCCATATACTTGAAGGAAAACAAATACATCTTTTTATTGTGAGCATACTTGCACATCCATATCTAATACAAATGATATCCATGGGGCCTATAGACTATATAGTACATGCTTGATAATGAATATTGACCGCAAAGAGAGGGTCAACACAATGTCGATAAATATATAGGTAGACTATAGTGCATGGTTGCTAATCCGTAAAGATATGTGGTATTATGGCTTAGGTAGTGCACCTATTATTATTGTCAGAAACCCATTTCCTTTCATGAATATGCTGGTTTGAGAAGAGATTTTTTGCTATTTTAAGCTCATCTTCATGTTCATTACATATTCCAGATACATGGTTGCAATAATTTCCATTTTGAACAACGGTTGGTGTTTTTGTGCTTTGGAAGTAGATGATTTCTTTCTCCGGGGATATATACTTGAAACATTGTAATATTTATTGTTCAAATTATATTATCACCATGCTATTAGGCTCCATATTTGTGCTAGAGATAGCTTCAGGGCATGAACATATCTTCCTATAAGAAAAATTGCACCTATTAGAAATATCAAGCCTCTTCATGCCATGTACTCCCTCCGTTCCTAAATATTTGTCTTTCTAGAGATTTCAACAAATAACTACATACGGAGCAAAATGAGTGAATCTACACTCTAAAATATGTATATATACATCTGTATGTGGTAGTCTATTTGAAATCTCTAAAAAGACTTACATTTAGGAACGGAGGGAGTATGAGATAAATCCTTCCCACATTTTAAAGGCCTTCATGTAAGAATTGGTTCGAATATGAGATTATCTCCTCTCTTATTATGAACATATTTGGCCATGAAAGAACATGCAACATTTAGGGAACTGTAATCCATTCACATCTTCTCATGTATTTCTACTGTATGTGCAACAAGCGGCAAGTCATTCCTACTACCACACTACTTTCACTGTAAATCAATCAATTTCCCAATCCAATAACTTCCAAATATGTGAATTGGTTTATGTAAATTTAACTTTCCGTCGGTTTTTTTCAAAACCCTAGATCTGTTTATTTAGATTTGGTTCGGTTTTTTCGGTTTGGTTATATAGCGGATGTTCGTCCGTATGTTCGTTTTAATGAACGGTTTTCGCTCTTTATCCACAGATAGCGAACGTTCATTCGTTAGTATGTTCGTCAGTTTTTCTTTTCCTCGGATTTTTCGTGATTATTTTCGATCGCGATTTCTGATCTGATTTTTGTTTTAGTATAACTTTTTGCTCATTTATCGGAATCAGGCGATTCAAGCACCTAGAGTTTCATCTCGAAGCCCTCTTTCTGTTTAATCAACTTAAACAAGTTTTTTCTACTGTAAAATTTGACTTTAGTCCAGATTAGTAATCAGAGCTTGTTTCTTTCGCAGTTTGAGTTTTGTTGCTTCGTTTGATTTGACTCTTTTTGCAAACCGGAGTTCTTAAGTTGAACTTTCTGGTTAGATCTTCTTATTTGATTTCTACTCGTGCATCTTTGCTTGATTGCTTATTGTATGCTTGTTGATTGCGATAGAGTACCCGGAGTCCGAAGCGTGCTACTACGAGTCTCTAGGTTTCACGGATCATCAGCAAGGCAAGTAACACTTTGATCATACCTCATTACTACCCAGTTTTATTGCATTAGATCAATCCTCAAACACTTGCATAGTTAGGATCTGAATAAATTGTGGGTTGGGAAGTAGATGAGGTAGTACCTATTCACCTGTTTGTTATCAAACCCTGAGAGTTACTTCTACGTTGCTTATATTGCTATGCTATGCTCGTAGACGTGGTTTGGGTTTGAGTGTATTCATGACAGATGTGAGTTGTTAATTAATGGTTAACTTAAGGTGGCAACTTTAATACACATTTGGGTGGATTGAGGCACCTGGGGAACCCAGTGATTGCCTATATTTTTGGAAATCCCGGGGTACCGCGTGATTCTCCTATGGACTGCCACCCAGGCTTAAAGGGATCATAAGATTATTCATACTGGAAATTTCCGTGTGCAGCCACATGCCATTAAGGGCTCTGGTATAGTTTAGTAAGTTGTGGGAAACCTTTTCATGATGGGTTAGCAAATGTAGGGGATTGTAGGTATGCAGACCTATCTATCGGTTAAGGGGACCTCTTCGGAAAGACTGTGTCTCGGTCATTTGTTTCTCAAACATTATGTAGTGCGAGAAATCCAACGGAGGAGATCGAGTCTTGTGGGGAAAAGTGCACAAACCTCGGCAGAGTGTACAAACTAATCATGGTTAGCCGTGTCCCCAGTTATGGACATCTTGAGTATCTAGTTCTTGGATTATCATGTGGATCTCATCACTTTTAATATGAATATGGTTGGGATTTTAATTACTTTTAATTGGGATTGAGATGAGGTTTACCATTGTCAATGTTTTCAACCAACTTTGTAGTTAAATAAAATATATTCCTTTGTAGTAGGGAAAAATTGGCTTTTTGCAAAACATATTAACCATACAGTCTCCACCAGCCATATATGCACATAGTGATAGCTTTATTCTGTGCATTACTCTCTTGTGTTACATTGCCAGCATATTCCATGTGCTGACCCATTTCGGGCTGCAACGTATCATGTTGCAGACTTTTCAGACGACGAGTAAGGAGCCTTAGGTCATGGTCTTTCACTCAGTGATGCCATTGGAGTTGATGGACTCACTTTATCTTCCAAGCCTTCCGCTGTTATCGTATTAGATGGCCTTAAGCCATATTTATTGTAATAAGTTCTCTTTTGAGACATTCGATGTAATAAGTGTGTGATTGCTACTCTGTTATAAATCCTCAAGACTGTGCGTGTGAGCATTACCGATCCAGAGATGACACTGATGCACAGAGATCAGACTGTTTGAGGTCTGGTCGCTACAAGGTGGTATCAAAGCACACACTGACTATAGGACATGACCACTAAGCTAAAGCCCTAGATCACTACTCTCTTCTCATTTCTGACTCCTCTCCATTTTCTACTCTTTAGGATGGCAGACGAAAGGAATAAGTTTGCACAACCGGATGAAGAAACACCCTTTGGACGACACTTGAAGGAAGTCACTAAGTACCTGAACATCGGAATACCAAGCTTCATCGGGACTTACAACGCCACTTTACCAGAAGAGGAGCACTGGATGATTCAAGTTCAAGTTTCGGGAAGGACATTTACGCCAGTCACTGAGCCCATAGAGTTTTCCTTTGATGCACCAACCTAGAGTCTAGGAAAGAGTATGGCAGCCTACATCACCATGGGACGCATTGGAGAAGTTTACCACAAGGATCTCAAGAATACTATCTACCAGATTTGTAGGCGCCGAGATGAGCAATGGGAGATGATTAGCACCAGAAAGGATAGATCAATTGACGCTTTCATCCAGGAGTTAAACCAACACATTCGTTGCCAGGAGAACCAGATGTGCGCAGGCATGATAGATCTGAAAAGGCAATGCCTAGGATCACGGAGTTGGAGGAAGAACTCAAGGCTACTCGCGAAGATTATGAGGAGGAAATCATCGTACTAGTGGAGAAGAATGACGATCTGACAAGTAAGCTAGGAGTATTCATGGGAGACCCTGCGCCAGGAGGAGAAGACGACGATTCTACTTGCCCGGAGAACTACATCATCATCATCAACACTGACTCGAACCCCGACGATAGCGATGATGACTATGTTGATGAAGCTGGAGCGGATATATTGGAGTCTTCGACCGATCAATTTTTCTAGTCGACCACCATATCAATAGTAGTATCCACCATGTATATAATATAGTCCGAGCACTTTTGTAACGATAGTTCTAGACCGATTGTAAGCCCTTGCTTGATTGATTGAGTGAAATGATTGTGTTTGTCTCATGTGCATATGGGTAGTGTTTTCTCACTAGACCTCATTCTATTCTATTCTCTTCCCTCTAAACCCTCAGATGCCTCTGAGACATGACCTCGGATTTACCTTTCCACCGGAGCTCACTCAGTTGATCCAGCAGCAGAACACCTTGATGCAGTTGTTAGTTCAGAACCAAGGAAACAACAGCAACAACAACCACCACCACCCCGGTTGACAACTTAGCCCGTTTTCTGAGGTTGCAGCCGTCGGTGTTTTCGAGTAGCACCGAGCCGATAGTGGGCAGATGATTAGCTCCGCATGATTGAAAGGGAGTTAACCACTTCAGGATGTACGGACACTGAGAAGGTGTGTTTTGCCGCACACCAATTGGATGGACCAGCAGCCTCATGGTGGGAGAATTACACAGCCACTTTTCCTATAGCCAATGTTACATGGGACCGGTTCTAGCAGGCCTTTCACACTGCCCATGTATCCACAGGAGCTATGGCCATGAAGAAGCGCGAGTTTCGCAACTTACACCAAGGAGGGCGCACCGTTGGCCAGTATGTGGATAACTTTAGTAAGCTCACACGTTATGCCCCAGATGATGTCGCTACAGATGCAACAAAGCAGGAGAAGTTTCTAGACGGACTGAATGATGAGCTGAGCATGCATTTGATGGTGGCAAATTTCAATAACTACCAGGAGTTGGTAGATAGAGCTCTCAGGATTGAAGGGAAGCAGCAGCAGATTGATAATCACAAGAGGAAGTATGGACAAGGGAAGTATAATTCTGGAGCTCAGCAGAGACCCCGTTTTACCCCGAACTCGGGAGGACCCCTTCAGCATAACCATGGAGGTCACAATCAGCCGTGAGGGAGTTCGCACAACCATAGTGGCTCAAAGAACGGGAATGGTAATGGAGGAAGCAATGGACAGAACCGTTCCAACCCAGCAACGCCCGCTAAGAAAGATCTAAGCCACGTTACTTGCTACAAGTGTGAGAAGACCTGACATTACGCTAATGAATGTCCTGAAGCTAAGAATGGAAATAGCAATGGAAGTTCTGGAAATAAGCCCAACCCTTTCAACAGGGGACAAGTGAACCACGTTAACGTGGAGGAGGTTGAAGCCCAACCAGATACAGTAATAGGTAAGTTTTTGGTTAAGTCATTTACTGCAATCATTCTTTTTGATACTGGTGCATCGCATTCATACATATCAAGGGGATTTGTGGATAAGTATAAGCTGCCCACCAAAGCTCTTAGTACACCTATGTTAGTGAGGTCGCCAGGAGCAGAGTATATGGCAAGCCAAGGATGTTTTCCGATGCCATTGACCATAGGTACGCATGTTTTCCCCTCAGACTTGATAATTTTGGAATCGCAAGGTTTGGATGTGATTTTGGGTATGGCTTGGCTATCGATGTATGGAGGAAACATCGATTGCGCCAGTAAGTCGATTTTGCTCACCACCCCAGAAGGAAGAAGGGTCAAGTATGTATCCCGGCATGAGTCCATTAGGACTCAAGTAAATTCGTTATCAGGAGTTGTACAGGAGGAAGTACTAGTGGTGAAGGATTTCCCGGATGTATTTCCAGAAGAGTTGCCAGGCATGCCACCGGATAGAGACATCGAGTTTTTGGTTAAGCTTTTGCCAGGCACAGGGCCAATATTTAAGAGACCATACAGGATGCCCGCACAGGATTTAGAGGAAATTAAGAAGTAGATTAAGGAGTTACTGGATAAAGGTTATATTCGCCCAAGTTCATCACCTTGGGGATCACCAGTACTTCTAGTGGAGAAGAAGGATGGATCGTTAAGGATGGTTGTTGATTATCGAGGATTGAATGAGGTGACGATCAAGAACAAGTACCCACTGCCGATGATCAATGATTTTTTTGATCAGTTGCAAGGAGCTAAGGTGTTTTCCAAGATCGATCTGCGGTCAGGGTACCACCAGTTGAAGATTCGAGAGCAGGATGTACCTAAGACAGCTTTTACCACAAGGTACGGGCTATATGAGTATACCGTTATGTCATTTGGTCTGACTAACGCACCTGCCTATGTCATGAACATGATGAATAAGGTGTTTACGGAGTTTCTGGATAAGTTCGTTGTGGTGTTCATTGATGATATTCTGGTCTACTCGAAGAATGAAGAGGAACATAAAGAGCATTTGCGTTTAGTACTTGGGAAGCTCAGAGAACATCATCTATACGCCAAGTTCAGCAAGTGTGAGTTTTGGTTGAAGGAAGTTGGATTCCTTGGACATGTTATATCCGAAGAAGGAATAGCGATAGACCCCGCCAAAGTCGTCACTGTGACAAATTGGGAGGCACCCACGTCAATTGGAGAAATCTGGAGTTTTCTTGGACTCACAGGAAACTACCGGAGGTTCATTGAGAATTTCTCAAAGATTGCAAAGCCTATGACGGAGTTGTTAAAGAAGGACACCAAGTTTAAATGTACTGAGGAGTGTGAGGCCAGTTTTCAGGAGTTGAAGAAACGTTTGGTTACATCACCGGTGTTGATCCTACCAGATCAATGCAAGGATTATGAAGTGTACTACGACGCTTCTCGTCGAGGACTTGGAGCAGTGCTTATGCAGGAAGGAAGAGTTGTTTCATATGCCTCATGACAGCTTAAACCCCATGAGTTAAATTATGCTACGCATGATTTGGAGTTAGCAGCCGTAGTGCATGCATTGAAGAGTTGGAGACATTTTCTCATCGGAAACCATTGTGAGGTATACACGGATCACAAGAGTTTGAAGTATATCTTCACGCAGAAGGAGTTGAACCTCTGACAGAGGAGATGGTTGGAACTCATTAAGGACTCTGACATGAAGTTGCACTATCATCCCAGAAAGGCTAACGTAGTAGCCGATGCGTTGAGCCGCAAGAGTCATGTCAATACACTCATGACCGAAGAGTTACCTAAGGAGTTAGCAGAGAATCTTCGCGAGCTATGTTTGGAGATAGTTCCGAGAGGCTATGTAGCAGCATTGGAGATTCAGTCTACTTTGATGGATAAGATCAGAGAAGCTCAGAAGACGGACAAGGAGATTGCTGAGATAAAGGAAAGGATGAGCAAAGGAAAGGCTAAAGGATTTCATGAGGATGAGCACGATACCTTATGGTTCGAGGACCGCGTATATGTGCCAAATGATCAGGAGACCAGGAAGCTAATTTTGCAGGAGGTCCATGATTCACCATATTCGATTCACCCAGGAAATACCAAGATGTATCTGGATTTGAAGGATAGATTCTGGTGGACCGGAATAAAGAAGGATATTGTGGAGTATGTAGTAGTTTGTGGTGTATGTCAGAGAGTGAAGGCAGAGCATCAGAAGCCAGCAGGATTGCTACAACCATTGCCGATACCCGAATGGAAGTGGGACAAGCTAGGCATGGATTTTATCACGGTATTGCCCGGGACTCGTTCAGGCTATGACTCGATATGGGTTGTAGTCGATCGTTTGACGAAAGTAGCTCATTTCATCCTAGTGAAGACCACTTACACCAGTGCTAAGTTGGCGAAGATATACAAGACCAGGATCGTATGTTTGCATGGAATTTCGAGGACTATTGTATCAGATAGAGGAACCCAGTTTACCTCAAAGTTTTGGAATCAGTTGCATGAAACTTTGGGAACCAGGCTAGAGTTCAGTACAGCTTTTCACCCGCAGACAGATGGACAGACTGAGAGAGTCAATCAGATTTTGGAGGACATATTGAGAGCTTGTGCACTAGACTATGGATCTAGTTGGGACGATAATTTGCCTTACACAGAGTTCTCTTACAACAATAGCTATCAAGCCAGTTTGAAGATGGTCCCTTTCGAAGCATTGTACGGAAGGAGGTGCAGAACACCGTTGTTATGGGATGAAGTTGGAGACCGACCGTTGTTTGGACCAGATTTGATTAAAGAGTCCGAAGAGAAGGTTAAGCTGATTCGCGATAGACTCAAGGTAGCCCAATCCAGACAGAAGAGTTATGCGGATTCTAAACGCAAGAAGACAATTTACGAAGTCGGAGACAGAGTGTATCTTCGTGTATCACCCCTTCGAGGAGTGAAGCATTTTGGAGTTAAGGGAAAGTTAGCACCACGTTTTGTGGGACCATACAAAGTTTTGAAACGTATGGGAGAAGTTGCTTACAAGTTGGAATTGCACGAAGAATTGACAGGAGTTCACGATGTGTTCAACGTTTCTCAGTTGAAGAAGTGCCACGCGGAGATGGCTGATATTCCTCTAAGAGATACAGTGCCACTAGAAGCGATACAGTTGGATAGCGATTTGACCTACGAGGAAAAGCCAGTCAAGATTCTCGAGTTTGCCAGCCGAGTTACACGCAACAAAGTTATCAAGTTTTGCAAGGTTCAATGGAGTCACCATACCAAAGATGAAGCCACCTGGGAACGAGAGGAAGACCTGCGGAAAGATCACCCTCACCTATTTTCTAGCCAACCTGAATCTCGAGGGCGAGATTCATCTTAAGGGGGTAGGTTTGTAACATCCCAAATTTTCAATTTGGAATGTTATATATTATGTCATCATTGCATATCATATTTTATTGCATTTTGGCTTGATCCTAGAAATACTACGCAACTCAAGGGCGGAATATTTTTTAAAAAAAGTCAACCGACCTTGGGTCGTATCCGCCTGGGACTCCGCCCAAGGGGGGGCTTTATAAGCCGCCGAGCCGAGGCCGCAGCCCACCAAGCTGCCCCAGCCCGCCTAGCGCCGCCGCCCTGCCCTAGCACCGCCGCCCGACCCTGCCGGAGGTAGCCGCCGCCGCCGCAGTTTTCTAATGTTTTCGTTAGAAAACAGTCGGGTTTTTTACAAAACCCTAGATCTGTTTTTTAGATCTGGTTTGGTTTTTTCGGTTTAGTTATATAGCGGACGTTCATCCGTAAGTTCATTTTAATGAACGGTTTTCGCCCGTTAGCCGCAGATAGCGAACGTTCGTTTGTTAGTCTGTTCGTCAGTTTTTCTTTTTCTCGGATTTTTCGCGATTATTTTCGATCGCGATTTCTGATTCGATTTTCGTTTTAGTATAACTTTTCGCTTGTTTTCGGCATAAGGCGATTCAAGCGCCTAGAGTTTCGTCTCGAAGCCCTCTTTCTGTTTAATCAACTTAAACAAGTTTTTGCTACTGTAAAATTTGACTTTAGTCTAGATTAGTAATTGGAGCTTGTTTCTTTCGCAGTTTGAGTTTTGTTGCTTCGTTTGATTTGACTCTTTTTGCAAATCAGAGTTCTGAAGTTGAACTTTCTGGTTAGATCTTCTTATTTGAGTTTTACTCATGCATCTTCTGCTTGATTGCTTATTGTATGCTTGTTGATTGCAATAGAGTACCCGGAGTGCGAAGCGTGCTACTACGAGTCTCTAGGTTTCACAGATCATCAGCAAGACAAGTAACACTTTGATCATACCTCTTTACTACCCAGTTTTATTGCATTAGATCAATCCTCAAACACTTGCATGGTTAGGATCTGAATAAATTGTGGGTTGGGAAGTAGATGAGGTAGTACCTATTCACCTGTTTGTTATCAAACCCTGGGAGTTACTTCTACGTTGCTTATATTGCTATGCTATGCTTGTAGACATGGTTTGGGTTTCAGTGTATTCATGACAGATGTGAGTTGTTAATTAATGGTTAACTTAAGGTGGCAACTTTAATACACATCTGGGTGGATTGAGGCACCTGGGGAACCTAGTGATTGCATGTATTTTTGGAAATCCCGGGGTACCGTGTGATTCTCCTATGGACTGCCACCCAGGCTCAAAGGGATCATAAGATTATTCATACTGGAAACTTCCGTGCGCAGCCACATGCCATTATGGGCTCTGGCATAGTTGAGTAAGTTGTGGGAAACCTTTCCATGATGGGCTAGCAGATGTAGGGTATTGTAGGTGTATAGGCCTATCTATTGGTTAAGGGGACCTCTTCGGATCTCGGTCATCCGTTTCTCAAACATTATGTAGTGCGAGAAATCCAACGGAGGAGATCGAGTCTTGTGGGGAAAAATGCACAAACCTCTGCAGAGTGTACAAACTAATCATGGTTAGCCGTGTACCACTTTTAATATGAATATGGTTGGGATTTTAATTACTTTTAATTGGGATTGAGATGGGGTTTACCATTCTCAATGTCTTCAACCAACTTTGTAGTTAAATAAAATATATTCCTTTGCAGTAGGAAAAAATTGGCTTTTCACAAAACATATTAACCATACAGCCTCCACCAGCCATATATGCATATAGTGATAGCTTTATTCTGTGCATTACTCTCTTGTGTTACATTGCCAGCATATTCCATGTGCTGACCTATTTCGGGCTGCAACGTATCATGTTGCAGACTTTTTAGACGACGAGTAAGGAGCCTTAGGTCGTGGTCTTTCACTCAGTGATGCCGTTGGAGTTGATGGACTCACTTTATCTTTCAAGCCTTCCGCTGTTATTGTATTAGATGGCCTTAAGCCATATTTATTGTAATAAGTTCTCTTTTGAGACTGCTTAAGGTCTGGTCGCTACAAATTCATACCAGTCTATTGCCAAAAAAGACGGGCGCGACAACGCGCGCCATCATATTCTAGTGAGCCTTAAAACTCGCATGTTTCCAAGGGGTCGTGCAAATGGCACGGTTGGATTACCCAAACCCGTATTGATGAGGATCCCGCAATAAGTGGACACAATCTCTGCTTTCACAAGATGTGTCAATAGAGGTCGCGCCTCGAAACGCAAAGCGGGATGCCAAAAAACGGTTTGAAATGATAAAGAGGCCAGATGTGGCGTTTCGCCGAAAAAGTTGTCAATTGATAGACATAATTCTGATCATATACTTTGCCATCATGGTTGAGGGTTGTGACCGTCAAGAAGAGTTGGATACAGTTCTTTGAAGTATTTGGAGGAGGAACCCGCCTTCAATGCCGAAGAATATCTGCGCGCCGGACATATCGTCATTGAAGACTGGTTCAGGGGCTACTGAGGGAGTCCTGGATTAAGGGGTCCTCGGGTGTCCAGGCTGTGTGATATGGGCCGGACTGATGGGCCGTGAAGATACAAGGTAGAAGGCCTTCCCCCGTGTCCGAATAGGACTCTCCTTTGCGTGGATGGCAAGATTGGCGTCCGGATGTATAGTTTTCTTTTTTTGTAAACTGACTCTGTACAACCCTAGGCCCTTCTAGTGTCTATATAACCTGGAGGGCTTAGTCCATAGAGGCTATCAGAATTTACATAGGCTAGACATCTAGGGTTTAGCCGTTACGATCTCGAGGTAGATCAACTCTTGTAACCCCTATACGCATCAAAGACAATCAAGTAGGAAGTAGGGTTTTACCTCCGTTGTGACGCCCCCGATTCAATCGTACACTAACCATACACGCAAACGTGTACGTTCAAGATCAGGGACTCACGGGAAGATATCACAACACAACTCTACAAATAAAATAAGTCATACAAGCATCATATTACAAGCCAGGTGCCTCGAGGGCTCGAATACAAGAGCTCGATCATAGACGAGTCAGCGGAAGCAACAATATCTGAGTACAGACATAAGTTAAACAAGTTTGCCTTAAGAAGGCTAGCACAAACTGGGATACAGATCGAAAGAGGCGCAGGCCTCCTGCCTGGGATCCTCCTAAACTACTCCTGGTCGTCGTCAGCGGGCTGCACGTAGTAGTAGGCACCTCCCGAGTAGTAGTAGTCGTCGTCGACGGTGGCGTCTGGCTCCTGGGCTCCATCGTCTGGCCGCAGCAATCGGGTATAGAAAAAGGGGGGAAAGAGGAAGCAAAGCAACCATGAGTACTCATCCAAAGTACTCGCAAGCAAGGAGCTACACTACAAATGTATGCATTTGTATCAAATGGAATAAGGCTATCATATGTGGACTGAACTGCAGAATGCCGGAATAAGAGGGGGATAGCTAGTCCTATCGAAGACTACGCTTCTGGTAACCTCCATCTTGCAGCAGAAGAAGAGAGTAGATGGTAAGTTCACCAAGTAACATCGCATAGCATAACCCTAACCGATGATCCTCCCCTCGTCGCCCTCTGAGAGAGCGACCACCGGTTGTATCTGGCACTTGGAAGGGTGTGTTTTATTAAGTATTAGATTCTAGTTGTCATAAGGTCAAGGTACAACTCCAAGTCGTCCTGTTACCGAAGATCACGGCTATTCGAATAGATTAACTTCCCTGCAGGGGTGCACCACATAACCCAACACGCTCGATCCCATTTGGCCGGACACACTTTCCTGGGTCATGCCCGGCCTCGGAAGATCAACACATCGCAGCCCTATCCAGGCACAACAGAGAGGTCAGCACGCCGGTCTAAATCCTATGGCGCAGGGGTCTGGGCCCATCGCCCATTGCACACCTGCACGTTGCGTACACGGCCGGTGAGCAGACCTAGCCTCCCTTATACAAGAGCAGGCGTTCCAGTCCAACCCGGCGCGCGCCGCTCAGTCGCTGACGTCATGAAGGCTTCGGCTGATACCACGACATCGAGTGCCCATAACTGTCCCCGCGTAGATGGTTAGTGCGTATAGGCCAGTAGCCAGACTCAGATCAAATACCAAGATCTCGTTAAGCGTGTTATTTTGAAATAACCACAGACGCCGACCAGGGCCAGACCCACCTCTCTCCTAGGTGGTCTCAACCTGCCTTGTCGCCCCACCACAAAGTAACAGTCAGGGGCCGTCGGGAACCCAGGCCCACCTCTACCGGAATGGAGCCACCTGCCCCTTCAGCCCCCAACTCCGAACAGTATCATAAGTAATGTTCAGTATAAAGTATATAGCATATGCCCGTGATCACCTCATGAAGTGATCACGGCCCAGTAGTTTAGCATCGCTGACGGACAAGAGTGTAGGGCCACTGATGGAACACTAGCATCCTATACTAAGCATTAGGATAGCAGGTAAAGGTAACAACATTAGTAGCAAGGACAGGCTATGCATCAGAATAGGATTAACGAAAAGCAGTAACATGCTACACTACTCTAATGCAAGCAGTATAGAGAAGAGTAGGCGATATCTAGTGATCAAAGGGGGGGCTTGCCTGGTTGCTCTGGCAAGAGAGAGGGGTCGTCAACACCGTAGTCGTACTGGGTAGCAGCGGCGTCGGTCTCGGTGTCTAGCGAGAGAAGAGGGGGAAGAAACAATAAATATTAAGCAAACAGATGCATAGCGATGCATGACATGACAAGTATCGGTGCTAGGGGTGCCCTAACGCGATACGAGGTGGTACCGGTGAAGGGAGCAAACATCCGGGAAAGTATCCCCAGTGTTTCGCATTTTCGGGCAAAGGAGCCGGAGGAGGAAAGTTGCATGTTCACTATGCTAGGGATGCGTGGTGGACAAACAGGTTGCGTATCCGGATTCGTCTCGTCGTTCTGAGCAACTTTCATGTACAAAGTTTTTCCATCCGAGCTATGATTTATTTTATATTAATTTTAAAAGATTTAAATCATTTTTAGGATTTATTTAATTAATTAAAACAACATTATCCAGAATAGTGTTTGCTGACGTCATCATGACGTCAGCAGTTGACTTGGTCAACCTGACAGGTGGGTCCCGTTCGTCATTGACACATTTAGTTAGCAGGTTAATTAAAAAGGGTCAATTAGTTTAATTAGTGGTTAGGTTAATCTAATCAGGATTAAATAGTTTAATTAATTCTTTAATTAATTAATTAAGATTAATTTAATTATTAATTTTATTTATTATTTTTTTAAATCTTTTTTTGTTAAAACGTTCTGGGGCTGGGGCCCCTTTGTTAGTGGGCCAAAGGGCCATAGCGGGCGCGCGGGTGGTGGTTAACGGGGCCGTGCCCGAACGAGG
>NC_057809.1:330800984-330801728 GCF_018294505.1 Triticum aestivum
CGCGGCGGGGGTACGGGCGCCAGAGCACGCCGGCGGCCACGGCGGGGCTCGCCGGTCGACCGTCTCCGGCGAAGGAAGTCGGCGCGAAGGGGCGTGGCTGCGGGTGAGCAGGAGGACGGTGCGCAGGGTGCTCCCGGGGTCGCAGCAGGGCTGCACGGCGAGGTCGTTGAGTGTGGAAGAGGGAGGCGACGCGGAAGTGGCGGAGCAGAGCCATGCCGGGACTCCGACGAGCAGGGGACATGCACGCGAGGCGGAGCAGCAGCAGCTAGGCACAGCGCGGGCGAGCGGGCGTGGTCGGGGCAAGTGCGAGCGCGAGGTGCGGGCAGAGGCCATGATCGGTGCGCAGGGGTGGCCGTGGACGACACGGCAGAGCGCGAGCGGGCACGCGGGCAGGCGGCGAGCGCAGCGCGTGGGCGGGGAGTAAGAGGCTGCGGCAGCAGGCAGGGTCACGGCTCTGGGCACGGGCGAGCGGCGAACGACGCGCATCGGCATGGCAAGGCGGTGGCCGGAGCGGGGCGTGAGGCGCGGGAGAAAGAGGCTGGGGGCCTCACCGAGTGTTTGTAGGGAACGGGGCAGTGGTGGTCGTGGGGGGAGGACGAGGATGACATCGGCGGAGCGGGAGGCAGACCGGTGAGGGTGCGCCGGCGAGGTCCAGGCGGGGAGGGAGCGACGGCGTCAGGGCGCCAGCGTCGGGCGTCGAGGGCGCGGTCACCCCGATCCCGATCTAGATCGGGGGAGCGAGGG
>NC_057809.1:330801960-330823392 GCF_018294505.1 Triticum aestivum
GACGGTTGGATTAGGGTTTGGTCGTGGGGGGGGGGGTAAGGGAGGCGGGGGGCGCGGGGTGGGCCGGCCCATTCGGGCGGCTGGGGGTCTGCGTGGATGGTTAGCTGGGCCCAAAGGCCCAGTGGGGGTGCCCTTTTCCTTTTTTTGTTAGTTTGTTTTCTCTTTTGTATTTCCTTTCTTTCTTTTATTTCCTTTTTTGTTTTAGTTCATTTTAAAATACTTTGGCACTATATAAAAATGTTTTTATTACACCATAATTAAATATGCAATTTATGGCACTGCCCGAACATTTTTGTTTTAACTTTTGAAAACTTTTATAAGTTAACCTTATTTTAAATTTGAATTTGACTTGGTTTTGAACTAACGGTAGATTATCAACAGTAACCATGGTGACGTGGCATCATTAGCATGGAATTACTGTAGCTTGATTACCCGGGCGTTACAAAACTCCTCCACTACAAGAAATCTCGTCCCGAGATTTAGGAGGTAGAAGGAAACAGTGCGGGGTATTCATCACGCAGGCGGTCCTCGCGTTCCCAAGTGGCTTCATCTTCAGAGTGATGCGACCACTGGACTTTGAGGAACTTGATCGCCTTCTGACGTGTGCGGCGTTCAACTTGGTCGAGAATGCGGACCGGATGCTCTTTATAGGAGAGGTCCTGTTGCAATTCGAGCACTTCATGATCCACTGCTCGGATTGGATCCTTGAAGCAGCGGCGGAGTTGTGACACATGGAACACATCGTGAACCTGGGAAAGGTTCGGCGGAAGCTCCAGTTGATATGCCACCTTTCCACGCCTTTCGAGAATAGTGAATGGACCGATATAGCGAGGAGCTAGCTTGCCCTTGATCTCGAAGCGGTGAGCACCCTTCATTGGTGTAACTCGAAGATAAGCCTTTTCGCCAGGTTAATAGACCATGTCTTGGTGATGACGGTCATTCTGACTTTTCTGACGTTACTGAGCAGTCTTGAGATTCTCGCGAATAATGCGAACTTGTTCTTCGGCCTGTTGGATAATATTCGGACCAAAGAGTGGACGTTCCCCAGTTTCCGACCAGTTCAGAGGGGTTTGACACTTTCGTCCATATAGCACTTTGAAGGGGGACATCTTCAGACTAGCTTGATAGCTATTATTATAAGAGAACTCGGCATATGGAAGAGATTCCTCCCATTTCTTGCCGAAGGAAATTACACAGGCTCGAAGCATGTCTTCGAGAACTTGGTTGACACGTTCAACCTGTCCTTGCGACTGAGGATGAAACGCTGTACTGAACGACAGGTGAGTTCCCATAGCTTCTTGGAAACTTGCCCAAAATCTTGAAGTGAATAAGCTGCCACGGTCTGAACTGATAACCAGTGGAATATCGTGAAGTGAAATAATTCTGGACATGTAGAGAGTAGCAAGCTAACTAGCAGTGATTGTCTCTTTGACCGCCAGAAAATGTGCAACTTTAGAAAGCCGGTTAATGACGACAAGAATAGCATCATTACCTTTCTGCGATTTGGGAAATCCAGTGACGAAGTCCATTTCAACATGGTCCCATTTCCATTCAGGAATAGAGATAGGTTGCAGAGTTCCAGCAGGCCTTTGATGCTCTGCTTTGATACGGCGGCAAACGTCACACTCAGCAACATAACGAGCAATGTCCTGCTTCATATTAGACCACCAGAATCTTTGACGGATATCATGGTACATCTTTGTACTACCAGGATGGATGGACAGAGGCGTATCATGAGCTTCTTTCATAACCCTTTTAGTCTTATCCAGGTTTTTCTTCGAACATGGTACCACTAGGCGGCCTTTGAAGTACAAGGCGCCATCATCGGCGATAGTGAAGAATGAGGGCTTTCCTTTTGCTAAATGGCGTTTAATCTTATGGACTTCAGAGTCATAACCTTGAATAGTCTTTATACCAGCTACGAGATCTGGTACGACAGCCAGGGTATTTAGAGAACCCTTAGTAACAACATGAAGATTCATCTTTCGGAACTCTAGGGGAGGGGGAGCGAGTGCTACAGGAGGAACAACATGAAGGTTCAGCTTTCTAAATTCTTCGACAAGCGAGGGCTGAACTTTGTGAACCTAGAGGTGGTTGCATTAAGACTTGCGGCTCAAGGCATCAGCCATTACATTAGCCTTACCGGGGGTATAGGATATACCCACGTCAAAGTCTGCAATAGTCTCCATCCATCTCTGCTGACGGAGATTCAGATCTGGCTGAGTAAACAGATACTTCAGACTTTGATGGTCGGTGAAGATCTCGCAACGATTACCGAGAAGGTAATGTCGCCACTGCTTTAGTGCATGAATGACAATAGCAAGCTCGAGGTCGTGAACTGGGTAGTTTTCTTCGTGAGGGCGCAGTTGACGAGAGGCATAAGCAATCACTCTGCGCTCTTGCATTAGGACACAGCCCAATCCTTGACGGGAAGCGTCGCAGTAAATGATGAAGTCCTTCTTAGTATCAGGTGGAGCAAGCACTGGGGCAGAAGTGAACTTGTCTTTGAGCGCCTGGAAACTTTCCTAACACTTGTCTGTCCATTCGAACTTGACACCCTTATGTAACAGATTAGTCAGAGGCCTGGCAATCTTGGAGAAGTTCTCGACGAATCGACGGCAATAGCTGGCGAGACTGAGAAAACTTCGGACTTGCTTGACATTCTTCGGAGGAGTCCAATCGAGAATAGCCTGAACTCGTTCAGGGTTGACGGCAATACCATCCTTGGAGATGACATGCCCAAGATAGGTTACTTCGGGGAGCCAGAATTCACACTTGGAATACTTAGCATAGAGTTGGTGCTCTCGAAGCTTTTCCAGCACAAGACGAAGATGTTCAGCATGTTCTTCTTTGTTCTTGGAAAATACCAGGATATCATCCAGATAAACCACGATGAACTTGTCGAGGTAATCCATGAATATATAATTCATCAGGCGAGAGAAAGTGGCTGGAGCATTCTTTAAGCCGAATGACATGACGGTGTACTCGTATGATCCATACCGAGTCACGAAGGCGGTTTTTGGGATGTCCTCGTCATGAACACGGATCTGGTGGTAACCCAACCTCAAGTCGAGTTTGGAGAACACTGATGAACCAGCCAGTTGATCATAAAGATCATTGATCCGAGGAAGAGGATATTTATTCTGAATGGTAGCTTGGTTTATAGGACGGTAGTCTTGGACTAATCGGTTTGTCCCATCCTTCTTCTTAACAAAGAGAGAAGGTGCTCCCCGAGGAGAGCAACTTGGGCGAATGAAACCTTTGACAAGAGATTTGTCGATTTCCTCCTTAAACTCAATGAGTTAATGTGGTGGCATCTTGTAGGGTCGTTTGGCTATAGGGGTGGTCCCGGGTTTCAAGTCGATGATGAATTCGACAGCTCTAGCAGGGGGAATCCCTGGAAGTTCTTCTGGGAAGACGTCTTGGAATTCACGAACGACGGGAATGTTTTCAACACCCTCGAGTGGTGCAGCGTTCAACGCATTCAAGGCATAAAGACGTGCCTCGGCATTCTGAACTAGATGAGCTTGGTAAGCAATTATTTCATCAGAAGGGTGTAGCAGATGGATGACCTTAGTGGCGCAAACTATAGAAGCAGTATGCGCTTTCAACCAATCCATTCCCAGAATGAGGTCGATGCTACAGGACTTCAGTACGATGGGAGAGGCAAGAAATTCCAGTCCTTCAATTTCAACGGGAACGTTGTGACTAACCATAGAGGTTTGACACTGGCCCACAGGAGTGTGTACCACAATCGTTGTGTTCATCTCTTCGTATTTAATGCCATGCATGAATGTAAACTCAGCTGATATGAATGAATGCGATGCTCCTGTATAAAATAAAACAGATGCTGGTACTGAATTTATGAGAAGTGTACCCATCATGGTAGCAGGCTGGTCTAGAACTTCACTGAGATCAACGTGGTTGGCATGAACATGACCATAAGACTTGGCATTGTTGTTGCGGGGCTAGATGCTTCCACGGCCAGTTGCTGGGAGGGCCAGTTGATTCTGGTTCTGGTTGCATTCCCTAGCACGGTACCCTGGTTGACCACACCTGAAGCACAAACCATTATTGTGAGTGGGAACAGGAGCTTGGGATGATGGAGCTGGAAGCCTTGGCTGCCTAGTTGGAGGAGTAGGCAGACGAGGTGCAGCATAGGACTGCCTTGGGGCAGGTGCAGTTGGCTGGTACATGCTATTGGGAATCCATATCTTACGCTTCTGCGAGGGTGGGCCCGGAGATGAGCCTGTGTCACGGTTATGCCTGTGAGATCTCTGGTATTCCTGCAGACCAGTTTCGACATTGATGGCCTTGTTCACCAGGGTGGCGAAATCAGCAAAGTCATGCACTAGAAGTGTGAGCTTGATGTCAGCTTGAAGGCCATCACGGAACTTCTCATATCTGCATGCATCAGTTGCAATGTCTTCTTCAGCATAGCGGGACAAGTCAAGAAACTCCCGCTGATAAGCTTCAACGGTTTTGTTGCCTTGGGTGAGGTTGTGGAACTCACGCTTCTTACGGTCCATGACTCCCTGAGGAATGAAGCAAGCACGGAAAGCAGCTTGGAAGTTTGGCCAGGTGATGATTGTTCCAACCGACAAAGTACGCCTGTGGCTGTCCCACCATTGAGCAGCGGGTCCCTTCAAGAAGAAGGAAGCAAAGGTGACATAGCTGGCAGGGGCTACATCAGCAGACTCCATCTCATAGGTGATGTCACAGAGCCAGTCATCAGCATCTAGAGGCTGAGTTGAGCTGTGGTACATAGTTGGGTTGAGACGCATGAAATCCTGCAGAGTCACTTGGGTTGGTTGCTGGTTCATATTGGGGCAAGGAAACTGAGCCATAATATTCTCCATGAACTGGCGATTCAGATCAAACTGTTGCATCATCCCAGCCATGTACTCAGGCGGGGGTGGGGGAGGGTTACCACGACCACGACCACCTGGTCTAACCATCCTGCTAATATATAACAGGGGTAGTTCAGCATTGAGAATTTGCAAGGGCAAAAATCATTCATGATGAAACATGCATAATGAAAGGAACATGATAGATACTTCATAGTACATAGTTGGCATATCTTACAAAAGTGATCATGCATAGAGTTCGGCACACAGAGTTTAGCACACAGACTAAGAACATCATAGGCGGCATGCAGGCTCGCGGTGAATGCATCTAACACTAACAAGCAAGCCTACATCAGTCCCATGAGGAACTGTGGAGGTAGGTGTAGCCTGACAGCTGGTAGTGACGCGAAGGGAAGACCTCCACGCGAGTAGCCTGGGGTCCGCGGATACTCTGGTGCGGAACCCGATGCGCAGGTGGCAGGAGAGGACCAAGTGCGGGAGAGTAGCCTCCCACATCTGGCCAGCCGATGCCCTGGGGCATCACGGTCCTGGCAGGGTAGATCACAGAACGCGACAGATCACCAGATCGGACAGAGGGGTGCAACAGCGTCAGAGCACGATACAGGTGCTGACGGGTGGTGTACAACTCGTGGCGAAGAGCTCGGTTAGCTCTATCCAGCCCATCAACATGCAAAACCAGGTTCTGATGGTAGAAGGGCTCTTGGGTGACAGTGGAGTAGGCAGCAGTGTAGTATCCCTCCGCACCAACATTGGACGCGATAGCAATGTGCCTGAAGGGGGAGGTGTCCAACTCCTGATACTCTCCATGAAGACGTGTCAGAGCAGCATAAGCAGCATTGTGGACTGCCATGTCGATAGTCACTCCAACACCATGAGCAGTGTGCAGCACGGTAGTGGAGTCATACTCCCGAGAGTAGAGGTGGACGATGGCACGGTACTGCTCCTGGTTGAAGTCCTGGTACTCCTCATAGATGGTGTACTCAGGGTGCCAGCGATAACCCAGATAGGTCATCATCTCAACCAACACAGCAGGTGATCCTGAGGCACCAATGGCCATCGTGTGGCGCACGACCTGTCTCGTGGGTTCCATCTGAAAACAAAGATGTTTCAAAGGAGTAAACTGACAGTGTGGATAATGTTCAATATACTACTCCAAAGAATAGCTAGGGCTTATCCAACTTTGGGGTGAACGTGGTCACGGGATCCTAATGTTAAAGTTATTAAAATCGTTTAACCCGAGTAGAAGAGAGTTCAGAGTCCCAGAGTAAGGATCGAGGAGTCAAAGATACTAATACCACCCAGAAGGCAACGTGGGCCCGTAAGGCACACAGCCATGTTAGTAAAAGTTTTTGTAATGTCTAGACTCGACTTCAGCCAAGGAGTGTGGAAGGGGGATTCCTACAGGCAGTCGGCTCTGATACCAACTTGTGACGCCCCCGATTCAATCGTACACTAACCATACACGCAAACATGTACGATCAAGATCAGGGACTCACGGGAAGATATCACAACACAACTCTACAAATAAAATAAGTCATATAAGCATCATATTACAAGCCAGGGGCCTCGAGGGCTCGAATACAAGAGCTCGATCATAGACGAGTGAGCGGAAGCAACAATATCTGAGTACAGACATAAGTTAAACAAGTTTGCCTTAAGAAGACTAGCACAAACTGGGATACAGATCGAAAGAGGGGCAGGCCTCCTGCCTGGGATCCTCCTAAACTACTCCTGGTCGTCGTCAGCGGGCTGCACGCAGTAGTAGGCACCTCCCGAGTAGTAGTAGTAGTCGTCGACGGTGGCGTCTGGCTCCTGGGCTCCATCGTCTGGTCGTAGCAATCGGGTATAGAAAAAGGGGGGAAAGAGGAAGCAAAGCAACCATGAGTACTCATCCAAAGTACTCGCAAGCAAGGAGCTACACTACAAATGTATGCATTTGTATCAAATGGAATAAGGCTATCATATGTGGACTGAACTGCAGAATGCCGGAATAAGAGGGGGATAGCGCGTCCTATCGAAGACTACGCTTCTGGTAACCTCCATCTTGCAGCAGAAGAAGAGAGTAGATGGTAAGTTCACCAAGTAACATCGCATAGCATAACCCTAACCGATGATCCTCCCCTCGTCGCCCTCTGAGAGAGCGACCACCGGTTGTATCTAGCACTTGGAAGGGTGTCTTCTATTAAGTATCCGGTTCTAGTTGTCATAAGGTCAAGGTACAACTCCAAGTCGTCCTGTTATCGAAGATCACGGCTATTAGAATAGATTAACTTCCCTGCAGGGGTGCACCACATAACCAAACACGCTCGATCCCATTTGGCCGGACACACTTTCCTGGATCATGCCCGGCCTCAAAAGATCAACACGTCGCAGCCCTACCTAGGCACAACAGAGAGGTCAGCACGCTGGTCTAAATCCTATGGCGCAGGGGTCTGGGCCCATCGCCCATTGCACACCTGCACGTTGCGTACACGGCCGATGAGCAGACCTAGCCTCCCTTATACAAGAGCAGGCGTTCCAGTCCAACCCGGCGTGCGCCGCTCAGTCGCTGACGTCATGAAGGCTTCGACTGATACCACGACATCGAGTGCCCATAACTGTCCCCGCGTAGATGGTTAGTGCGTATAGGCCAGTAGCTAGACTCAGATCAAATACCAAGATCTCGTTAAGCGTGTTATTTTGAAATAACCACGGACGCCGACCAGGGCCAGACCCTCCTCTCTCCTAGGTGGTCTCAACCTGCCTTGTCGCCCCACCACAAAGTAACAGTCGGGGGCCGTCGGGAACCCAGGCCCACCTCTACCGGAATGGAGCCACCTGCCCCTTCAGCCCCCAACTCCGAACAGTATCATAAGTAATGTTCAGTATAAAGTATATAGCATATGCCCGTGATCACCTCACGAAGTGATCACGGCCCAGTAGTATAGCATCGCAGACGGACAAGAGTGTAGGGCCACTGATGGAACACTAGCATCCTATACTAAGCATTAGGATAGCAGGTAAAGGTAACAACATTAGTAGCAAGGACAGGCTATGCATCAGAATAGGATTAACGAAAAGCAGTAACATGCTACACTACTCTAATGCAAGCAGTATAGAGAAGAGTAGGCGAAATCTGGTGATCAAAGGGGGGGCTTGCCTGGTTGCTCTGGCAAGAGAGAGGGGTCGTCAACACCGTAGTCGTACTGGGTAGCAGCGGCGTCGGTCTCGGTGTCTAGCGAGAGAAGAGGGGGAAGAAACAATAAATATTAAGCAAACAGATGCATAGTGATGCATGACATGACAAGTATCGGTGCTAGGGGTGCCCTAACGCGGTACGATGTGGTACCGGTGAAGGGGGAAAACATCCGGGAAAGTATCCGCGGTGTTTCGCGTTTTCAGGCAAAGGAGCCGGAGGAGAAAATTTGTGTGTTCTCTATGCTAGGGATGCGTGGCAGACGAACAGGTTGCGTATCCGAATTTGTCTCATCGTTCTGAGCAACTTTCTGTCACATCCCTGGTCCTGTTATGCACTAGGCTAGACCTCATGTGAGCATCATGTTTTAATTCAAATGAAATTTGCATTGAGGAATTTTCAAAGCCTCAGAAACCTTCTAAAAATGATCAACATTAAAATCTCCTCAAAGAAGTCCAAGAAAATGTTCCTCCTAGTCTCTGAAAATATTGCAAAGAGGTAGAACTCAAAACAATATTTTTGGTATCTCAGAGTTAATTATTTTTGGGCCTTTGAATTAAATAAATAGCTATTTGCATTTGGATATATATATTTTATATAAATAATAAATGTCCAATAATTACTGGAACATTTTATGTGGTTTGGTATATTTTAGTTCTAGCCACATAATTATTTTCAGGATTTTATAAAATGGTTTAGTATTTTTACTAAACCAAAACAAAGCAGAACAAAATAGAAAACAATAAATAAAAGCAGAGAGAGAGAACTTACCTCAGCTTACCTGGCAGCCCACCCGCAGCCCAATAGCTGGCCAGCCCATCTGGCCGGCCCAGCCCACCTCCTCCCCCTTGTCATCTTCCTCCTCAGCCAGGAGGACGAACAGGTGCGTGGCGGGCGCCGACGCTGCCCCGGCCACCTCCTGCTTCCCTTGGCCACCTCCTGCTTCCTTCTCGACGCCCCGGTGACGCCACGCGCCTCCCCGACCCCCCCTCTCACTTCCCCTCTCCCTCTGGACCGCTCCCCCTCCTCTGGCTCTCTCTTTCCCTCTCTTCCTGTGATCCCCGAGCGCACCGCAGCACGCCGCCAAGCACCACCGCGGCCACCGCCTTCCCCTCGCCTCTCTGACGCGCCCATGAGCTCCGCCGTGACGTCCCCGTCCCTACAACGGAGCCACAAGACGCCGGATGCCCTGGATCGCCGTCACCGACGCCATCTTCTTCCTCTGCACCGACGGTCGTCGTCGCTTGATTCGCCGCCCACAGAGCGTCCCCGGCCTCGCCCTCGCGCTCGTTGGACTCTCGGTGAGCCGCTGACCCGTTCCCCTCTTCTTCCCATGCCGTTTGGCCGCTCTAGCCATTGCTTCCACCGGACCCGAGAGCTCGCTGCCGCCGTGCCTCGTCACCGTCGTGGCCAAAGCCACCGTGGCTCAAAGCCGGGCACACCACCGTGCTCCAAACCTCACCAGGAGCACGTAGAACCCACCAGCTTCCCCTCCCGAGCGCCACAACGCCAAACCCGCAGGTGCCCGAACTCCGGCCGCCGCCTTGGAGCTCGCCGCCGTCGACTCAGGCCACCCCAGCTCCTCCCGTTCGCTCCATTAGATGCGCTGCTTTGCCAGCTAGCCGTAGCCGCAAACCACGAGTAAAACGGTGCCCTGTAGCGCAAAGCCGACGCGGACGCCGCCGCGATCTGAGGTTGCCGGCGGTTAAACACCGATAGCTGACGTGGTGCTGATTTAGTTAGCACTAATGACCACGCTAAACACCCCCACAGCCACTGACAGTGGGCCCCACCCCTGGTCAAACCCAGTCAGCGCTGGGTTTGACCGGGATTAGCTCCTGTGTCACTGACGTGTGGCCCCCACACGTCAGGTTTGACCTGGGGCGCCCAGATGACCCTGCTGACGTCACCGTGACGTGGTGCTAACGCCATAATTCATTTCTGGATTTATATTATTCAGGAAATTCCAGAAAATGCCTAAAACTTCTAAAAATCATAGAAAATTAACCGTAACTCCAAATTAAATAAATTATATATGAAAAATTATCAGAAAAATTCAAGGAATCCATCTGTACCATTTTCATGCATGTCAGAACAACTTATAGCTGCTGTTTAGCACAAATCAATTAAATGGCATTTGAATAATCACATATGGAGTTTGAATTTGAATATTATATTCAAACCAACTTCATTTAATCTGTTGCTAGTTGCATTAGCTCAAAACACATTCATATTGCCATGTCATGAGCATGCATCATATTGTGCATTGCATTGATTGTATTTCTTCTTTGTTGTCGGTATCTGTTCCCTCCCGGTAGACGATGTTCCGACGTGGTGATCGTTGACACTGATGAAGACTCAATGTTATCTTCAGAAGTGCCAGGCAAGCAAAAAACCCCTTGTTCATTCCGATACAATCCTACTCTCTCGCTCCTGCTCTCTTTTACTGCATTAGGACAACACCGATTCATCTGTTACTTGCTGCGGTAGCTGAACCCCTTTATCCTTTGCATGACCTGTCATTGCCACAGTAAATAGATGAAACCCACTAGCATGAGTAGGAGTTGTTTGAGCCCTGTTGTGCCTACTCATTCTTGCTTGTTTGTCATGCCTGCTACTGCTTAGAGTTGAGTCAGGTCTGATTCATCGGGGATGAATCAGAGGTGTGTGAACATGTCCTACTGTGTGTGAGCTAAGTGTGTGAACACGATTTGGTAAAGGTAGCGGTGAGAGGCCATGTAGGAGTACATGGTGGGTTGTCTCATTGCAGCCGTCCTCAGGAACTGAGTGCTGTGTTTGTGATCCATGATTCAGCTACT
Organism: Triticum aestivum; assembly: GCF_018294505.1. Taxonomy (NCBI): domain Eukaryota; kingdom Viridiplantae; phylum Streptophyta; class Magnoliopsida; order Poales; family Poaceae; genus Triticum; species Triticum aestivum. The sequence goes on from NC_057809.1 coordinate 330,812,823, forward strand.
ACCATACATTGGGCCCTGAAATATGACCCCGCTCGACTTATTATTCACCCTAGTCCTCTGTCCAGGAGTTGCAAGTAGTTTCTGGTGTTTGTAGTATGCTGGAGGCCGTGGACAGCGTTGACCGTAGGGGTGGGCTGTGATGCGGTAGGCACGTGGCCGGGTATACCGGGCGCCCGTTTGGTGTCACGGAACCCTGTTCACATCGTTTGGGGCTGTGAGCGAAACTCCGGCCGGATCTCCTCATGGATGGAACCCGAATAGGCGATAAACCTGGACTAGAGACTTCAGTGTTTAGGTAGGTCATGGTCTACACCCACGTCGGCTTTCGCTTGAAGTCTGCCGAGCACATGTCGTGTGCAGACGCTAAGTGGTGGAAACATGTATGAAGAAGTACACCCCTGCAGGGTTAATATCATCTATTCGAATAGCCGTGTCCGCGGTAAAGGACTTCTCGGTTGCTTATATCAGTTCATAGACAAGTGAAAGTGGATACTCTAAAATACGCAAGATAAGCATGAGTGCTATGGATGGCGTTCTCGCAGGGAGACGGGAGCGGATCCGTAGTGGTGTATTGATATGGTGAATATGTGGACTCGTGTGCGCCACCTCAAAAGAGTTACTGGCAGTCGTAGTCAGGATAGCCACCGAGTCAAAGCTGGCTTGCTGCAGTTAAACCCCACCATCCCCTTTGTTGATAATGATGCATATGTAGTTAGTTCTGATGTAAGTCTTGCTGGGTACATTTGTACTCACGTTTGCCTATTTTATGTTTTTGCAGAGAGACTTCGGTCTCACTAGTAGTTTCGCGTGGACTTCGACGTTTAGCTTGTTACCTCAGCTACGATCTTGTGCCTCGGCAGGATCTGGTAGATAGTCAGGCTTCTCAGCCTTTTTCATTTATAGATGTCTGTACTCAGACATGATAGCTTCCGCTTGTGCTTTGATTTGTATGCTTTGAATGTTGGGTCGTGAGACCCCTGTTTGTAATATCTCGCTCCTCGGAGCCTATTGAATAAATACTTGAGTCGTAGAGTCATGTTGTGATGCCATGTTGTATTTGCACATATCGAGCATATTGTGTGTATGTTATTGAAATGCTTGGTATGTGTGGGATCTGACCATCTAGTTGTTTATCTTTAGTAGCCTCTCTTACCGGGAAATGTCTCCTAGTGTTTCCACCAAGCCATGGTAGCTTGCTACTGCTCCGGAACACTTAGGCTGGCCGGCATGTGTCCTTCTTCGTTCCTGTGTCTGTCCCTTCGGGGAAATGTCACGCGATGAATACTGGAGTCCTGTTAGCCCGCTACAGCCCGGTTCACCGGAGTCCTGCTAGCCCAGTGCTACAGCCTGGATTCACTCGCTGATGACCGACACGTTCGATGCTGGGTCATGGATGCCTGTCCCTGTAAGTTTGTGCCACTTTGGGTTTACAACTAGCCATGTCAGCCCGGGCTCTTTATCATATAGATGCTAGCGACACTGTCATATACGTGTGCCAAAAGGCGCAAACGGTCCCGGGTAAAGGTAAGGCGACACCCGTGGGAATACCGTGCGTGAGGCCGCAAAGTGATATGAGGTGTTACATGCTAGATCGATGTGGCATTGAGTCGGGGTCCTGACAGCGTTGGTATCAGAGCTTGACTGCCTGTAGGATTACCAAGCCAAACTGGTCGAAGTTGAGTCTAGAAATTCTTTAGTTATATAAGGGAATTGATTGTGGGATGGAACATAAGGCTCTTTTTATTCCTTATACCTTATGCCCTTCTGATCTGAGTCATCTTATCTTTCCTACGGGGTTAAGGAACTAGGCTTTCTCTTCTTTCTATCAGGATCACGTGTTATTAATCCATAGACTTATAGAATTGTTGGACTTAAGCCTCGTTTCAGTTCCTATTACTTCTGTATGTTAATTGTTGATCTCGGAACCTTGATATTGTGCTTCTGAGTGGTTATGCCACCATTTTGTGAATGTCTCAAATCTTTTCTGAGCATTTACAGCCGTTATGCTGTCCGAGTCATCCCAGGTTTCTAAGTAGTCTGATGCATTTGCAAATCCTTTCTTTCCGTTTCAATGTTCCCATGGGCCAGATTAACCACACTAATCAGTAAGTTGAGGTACTCCGTTACTTTGACATATATGTTGGAGATATTATTATGACCCTAGGTGTCTTAGGGGATCATCTAGTAATTTAGCCATGATTTGTGTTCCCAGTGTGATGATTCTGGCCATCATTCTCGAAAGCATCCCGTGATGCTACTTAGTAATAGGTATTCTGTTCCTGGGTTCTTGAACCCGAGATTCACTCTACCTACTTCATGTTGATAGTAATTGCTAGTGCCTTTAGGATATTAGTAACCTTTGCGATAGTCCTTGAAGTCCGTGGTATCTTCTTCTTCCAAATACCATGAACTACTTATGGCAGAAGTTCCTCGTTGAACTGAAATATCACAACAGGATTATTCTTGATGAGTTCTTCATTATATATTGTGGCTCTGCCAGTTCTACCTTTCTGCATGGGTTATCCGGAAGAAATATGTTGAACTTCGTTCGACATGCTAATCCATGCATCCACAACTCAGAAAATCATATGTTCTTTTGAGTTGTCCCATCTTAGTTGGTTCCGACCCTCGCCTATCAATTGATAGTCAAGAGTATGCGTGCAATCGTTCATCGATACCTATTACTCTTGTGGTCCGTCAAGCCATTCTATCGCGGAATGACTAGGAGAAACAAACTCCAGTACCTCTTCCCTATCCAGGATTGGGTCAAAGAAGTTGTGCTCCGCAGATCAAATTGCTAATCCAGCTTTTGTTCTGCTCTACCTTGGAGTATTACATATTTTATATCGAGATTGTTATAGGAATTGCACACCATCCTATGAACTCTTGGTACAGTGATACTTCTTGCCATCATTGTTCATTCCTCGGTTCCTGTGTTATTGTAACCGGAATGCCGACAAATGAATCATGGCGTGTGAAATCAATACTCCTAGCAACCTTGTTGCTTGGTAGTTAAAGGATAATAATTTCATTCTTAGCATGTTGGTTAGTGAATCATCATTCTAAGATTGATCGTGCTACCTTGTCCATCTTTCTGGTGCACTCCTCGACCAATGAGTTAGGAATTATTTCAAGTCCTCACTCATTTGATCATGTCGTCTTGCCCTCAAAAGCAAGATTGTTCTCAAGCTTAGTAACATACCGGTGGTTCGTGATTTTCCGAATATCTTCTCGGAAGTATTACCAGGTTGTCCCCTGACTGTTATGTTGAGCTCGTGATCAAGTTGGTTTCTTGTGAACCACCCTTTCTCCAAGAATCTGTGTTGGATATCCCTGAGCTAGTCGGTTAAGCTAGACAACAACTTGGAAAATTGGAAGATAAAAGCTTGCCTAACTTAGTTTGTTCCAAAGGGATATTCTTGTGTAGTGTGTGTTGAAGAAAGATGATATCTTCATTGATTGGTCCCTGTGATCAGTTGCTAGACCTATTGTCTTATCAATTCTTTGATTTGAGTGTGGGCTATCGTCAAATCAATCAGTACCAACGATGCTCGTAATGTTGTCTTGTTCGTGGTTGATCCCTCGAGCATACACCATTACATCTTTGGTCTGACCAATGCTATCACCATGTTCACTTAACTATGGAATTCCTTTTAAAAGGAAACCTAGATGAATTGTTGTTGAGCCCATTGACAACATCCTTATCTCCTCCATGATTTTGTTGAACATTAAGCTAGTGTTGGAAACTTTTGAAAGCATTATCTTCATGCTAGCTCATGAAGTATTTGTTTGATGAAAGGAGTGACTTCCTCTTATACACGTGCATTTGGTGAAAGTTGCCGCCGTGGATTTGAGAAAGTTAGTTTTGCTTCCTCTGGAATCATCCCAAGTCAGTCATGCATACGTGCGAAGTATTCTGTGGTCTGGAGACTTGCAACCTTCATTCCATATGTGTTCCGAGCACACCAAGCCACTGATTGATTTGTTCAAGGAGAAGAAGTTCCTTCTTAAGAGCATGCCTTATGCAAGGATTTTGATATCCTCGTTGATGGTTCCCCACCTGAACTCGGTAGTGTTTTATTATAAGACTACCACGTGGTCATGCTTGTCTGGGACAACGTGTTCACATGTTTGTAGCAGAACTAGCTCATGTTTTGGAGCTTACTATCGTAGTTCATTCCCCGAGAATCTCGCAACGTCATCTCGTCGATTTGTGTTGCAAACTTTTGTTTTTCTTCCTAGACTCGATGAGTCTGGAATATCCTGACACCAACCAGATCTGAATCTCAGGCAGATATGATGGTTGGAGCATTTCCCAAGAACTATAATATTGGTCCCTCTATAACCGGTAAAGTGGATGTCGTGGCCAACACACCCAGCCGGAAGATCTATTATTGTAGTATCTTGATTGAAGAAGTTGGCCACCTCCCCATAGGGATTTCGTAGGATTTACTCCCTAGTTGCCCCTATGGATTTCTGTGTTCCGAAGTCCGACCTTTTTACTTGATGTTCTAGATATCAAACCATATCTATGAATGGGTTACGCTAGCACATCAAGGAGAACATTAGAAGCGGAGTGCTAAATGTCTCTCGGTCGATCATCCAGATTTTGTTCCTTGGCCTCGCTAAGATGAAATCTTAGAGGTGTTATCTTCCTTTGCATCTGCATCCCCCATCACCATTCATCATGGTAGTAAGTTGTGTTACCGGACCCTTGACACGGATGTTGGTAAAACCTTGATGATTGTGGAAATGCTCAAGTTCTTGAAAGCACGTACAAGCGCTACGTGTTACCATCGGCTCTAACTGGGATTCCTCTCAGTTTCCTCGGCAATGCTATGACCTTTTCAACCAGTGAATTCACTCTTTATTGTTGGGTTCTTCCTCAGTTACCAGAATCATTCCCATCATTTGCATTTTGTTCCCAGCTTGCACCGCCAATGGGCCATTCTACCATGGGTCTCTTCCATTTCCGGTGATAAGCAAATTCATCCATTGCGTTGTCTTCAACAAGGTAATCCACATCATCCAAGTCCGAGTATGCCATTCTACTGACCCCCTCCAAACGATCGTTGTGAATTGCCTTAGGCTGGTATGAAGAGTTTCAATGATCTCTGAATCAAAAGTAATTCTTTTTGCCACATAAGGTAATAATCTACGAATCACCCTACTCCAGGATGTTTCGTCGTGGTATCATGGCAACTCAACTCCTCGCTATGTTGACAATCGTTTACCACCTTCTTAGGTGTGCAATTGTTGTCTACCTAGTGAACCTTCGTCATCCGTTTCTTTCCACCCCTCTTGATGTGTATCTCGTGTCTCAACCCGAGAGATGGTTCTATGTCTCATTCCGTGAGTTAATCCTGAGTTGTTCGATCTTCGAGGAGATCGACCCTTCTAGAGTCTCCTTCTCTCCAGGTCATGTTGGCAGGATTTCTCAGAGCAAGACTTCAAGACAATAATGGTGATCGAATCAACGTTCCTATGAAGTGCAACCTGGATCGTGAAGATTGTACTAGTTGTGTTCCCCCTTCACCTTACCCTACGCTTGAATCTCGGGACGAGATTTTTGTTTAGTGGGGGTGAGTTGTCACATCCCTGGTCCTGTTATGCACTAGGCTAGACCTCATGTGAGCATCATGTTTTAATTCAAATGAAATTTGCATTGAGGAATTTTCAAAGCCTCAGAAACCTTCTAAAAATGATCAACATTAAAATCTCCTCAAAGAAGTCCAAGAAAATGTTCCTCCTAGTCTCTGAAAATATTGCAAAGAGGTAGAACTCAAAACAATATTTTTGGTATCTCAGAGTTAATTATTTTTGGGCCTTTGAATTAAATAAATAGCTATTTGCATTTGGATATATATATTTTATATAAATAATAAATGTCCAATAATTACTGGAACATTTTATGTGGTTTGGTATATTTTAGTTCTAGCCACATAATTATTTTCAGGATTTTATAAAATGGTTTAGTATTTTTACTAAACCAAAACAAAGCAGAACAAAATAGAAAACAATAAATAAAAGCAGAGAGAGAGAACTTACCTCAGCTTACCTGGCAGCCCACCCGTAGCCCAACAGCTGGCCAGCCCATCTGGCCGGCCCAGCCCACCTCCTCCCCCTTGTCATCTTCCTCCTCAGCCAGGAGGACGAACAGGTGCGTGGCGGGCGCCGACGCTGCCCCGGCCACCTCCTGCTTCCCCTGGCCACCTCCTGCTTCCTCCTCGACGCCCCGGTGACGCCACGCGCCTCCCCGACCCCCCCTCTCACTTCCCCTCTCCCTCTGGACCGCTCCCCCTCCTCTGGCTCTCTCTTCCCCTCTCTTCCTGTGATCCCCGAGCGCACCGCAGCACACCGCCAAGCACCACCGCGGCCACCGCCTTCCCCTCGCCTCTCCGACGCGCCCCCGAGCTCCGCCGTGACGTCCCCGTCCCTACCACGGAGCCACAAGACGCCGGACGCCCTGGAGCACCGTCACCGACGCCATCTTATTCCTCTGCACCGACGGCCGTCGTCGCTTGATTCGCCGCCCACAGAGCGTCCCCGGCCTCGCCCTCGCGCTCGTTGGACTCGCGGTGAGCCGCTGACCCGTTCCCCTCTTCTTCCCATGCCGTTTGGCCGCTCTAGCCATTGCTTCCGCCGGACCCGAGAGCTCGCCGCCGCCGTGCCTCGTCACCGTCGTGGCTAGAGCCACCGTGGCTCAAAGCCGGGCACACCACCGTGCTCCAAACCTCACCAGGAGCACGTAGAACCCACCAGCTTCCCCTCCCGAGCACCACAACGCCAAACCCGCAGGTGCCCGAACTCCGGCCGCCGCCTTGGAGCTCGCCGCCGTCGACTCAGGCCACCCCAGCTCCTCCCGTTCGCTCCATTAGATGCGCTGCTTTGCCAGCTAGCCGTAGCCGCAAACCACGAGTAAAACGGTGCCCTGTAGCGCAAACCCGACGCGGACGCCGCCGCGAGCTGAGGTTGCCGGCAGTTAAACGCCGGCAGCTGACGTGGCGCTGATTTAGTTAGCACTAATGACCACGCTAAACACCCCCACAGCCACTGACAGTGGGCCCCACCCCTGGTCAAACCCAGTCAGCGCCGGGTTTGACCGGGATTAGCTCCTGTGTCACTGACGTGTGGCCCCCACACGTCAGGTTTGACCTGGGGCGCCCAGTTGACCCTGCTGACGTCACCGTGACGTGGTGCTGACGCCATAATTCATTTCTGGATTTATATTATTCAGGAAATTCCAGAAAATGCCTAAAACTTCTAAAAATCATAGAAAATTAACCGTAACTCCAAATTAAATAAATTATATATGAAAAATTATCAGAAAAATTCAAGGAATCCATCTGTACCATTTTCATGCATGTCAGAACAACTTATAGCTGCTGTTTAGCACAAATCAATTAAATGGCATTTGAATAATCACATATGGAGTTTGAATTTGAATATTATATTCAAACCAACTTCATTTAATCTGTTGCTAGTTGCATTAGCTCAAAACACATTCATATTGCCATGTCATGAGCATGCATCATATTGTGCATTGCATTGATTGTATTTCTTCTTTGTTGTCGGTATCTGTTCCCTCCCGGTAGACGATGTTCCGACGTGGTGATCGTTGACACTGATGAAGACTCAATGTTATCTTCAGAAGTGCCAGGCAAGCAAAAACCCCCTTGTTCATTCCGATACAATCCTACTCTCTCGCTCCTGCTCTCTTTTACTGCATTAGGACAACACCGATTCATCTGTTACTTGCTGCGGTAGCTGAACCCCTTTATCCTTTGCATGACCTGTCATTGCCACAGTAAATAGATGAAACCCACTAGCATGAGTAGGAGTTGTTTGAGCCCTGTTGTGCCTACTCATTCTTGCTTGTTTGTCATGCCTGCTACTGCTTAGAGTTGAGTCAGGTCTGATTCATCGGGGATGAATCAGAGGTGTGTGAACATGTCCTACTGTGTGTGAGCTAAGTGTGTGAACACGATTTGGTAAAGGTAGCGGTGAGAGGCCATGTAGGAGTACATGGTGGGTTGTCTCATTGCAGCCATCCTCAGGAACTGAGTGCTGTGTTTGTGATCCATGATTCAGCTACTACCATACATTGGGCCCTGAAATATGACCCCGCTCGACTTCTTATTCACCCTAGTCCTCTGTCCAGGAGTTTCAAGTAGTTTCTGGTGTTTGTAGTATGCTGGAGGCCGTGGACAGCGCTGACCGTAGGGGTGGGCTGTGATGCGGTAGGCACGTGGCCGGGTATACCGGGCGCCCGTTTGGTGTCACGGAACCCTGTTCACATCGTTTGGGGCTGTGAGCGAAACTCCGGCCGGATCTCCTCATGGATGGAACCCGAATAGGCGATAAACCTGGACTAGAGACTTGAGTGTTTAGGTAGGTCGTGGTCTACACCCACGTCGGCTTTCGCTTGAAGTCTGCCGAGCACATGTCGTGTGCAGACGCTAAGTGGTGGAAACATGTATGAAGAAGTACACCCCTGCAGGGTTAATATCATCTATTCGAATAGCCGTGTCCGCGGTAAAGGACTTCTGGGTTGCTTATATCAGTTCATAGACAAGTGAAAGTGGATACTCTAAAATATGCAAGATAAGCATGAGTGCTATGGATGGCGTTCTCGCAGGGAGACGGGAGCGGATCCGTAGTGGTGTATTGATATGGTGAATATGTGGACTCGTGTGTGCCACCTCAAAAGAGTTACTGGCAGTCGTAGTCAGGATAGCCACCGAGTCAAAGCTGGCTTGCTGCAGTTAAACCCCACCATCCCCTTTGTTGATAATGATGCATATGTAGTTAGTTCTGATGTAAGTCTTGCTGGGTACATTTGTACTCGCGTTTGCCTATTTTATGTTTTTGCAGAGAGACTTCGGTCTCACTAGTAGTTTCGCGTGGACTTCGACGTTTAGCTTGTTACCTCAGCTACGATCTTGTGCCTCGGCAGGATCTGGTAGATAGTCAGGCTTCTCAGCCTTTTTCATTTATAGATGTCTGTACTCAGACATGATAGCTTCCGCTTGTGCTTTGATTTGTATGCTCTGAATGTTGGGTCGTGAGACCCCTGTTTGTAATATCTCGCTCCTCGGAGCCTATTGAATAAATACTTGAGTCGTAGAGTCATGTTGTGATGCCATGTTGTATTTGCACATATCGAGCATATTGTGTGTATGTTATTGAAATGCTTGGTATGTGTGGGATCTGACCATCTAGTTGTTTATCTTTAGTAGCCTCTCTTACCGGGAAATGTCTCCTAGTGTTTCCACCGAGCCATGGTAGCTTGCTACTGCTCCGGAACACTTAGGCTGGCCAGCATGTGTCCTTCTTCGTTCCTGTGTCTGTCCCTTCGGGGAAATGTCACGCGATGAATACTGGAGTCCTGTTAGCCCGCTACAGCCCGGTTCACCGGAGTCCTGCTAGCCCAGTGCTACAGCCTGGATTCACTCGCTGATGACCGACACGTTCGATGCTGGGTCATGGATGCCTGTCCCTGTAAGTTTGTGCCACTTTGGGTTTACAACTAGCCATGTCAGCCCGGGCTCTTTATCATATAGATGCTAGCGACACTGTCATATACGTGTGCCAAAAGGCGCAAACGGTCCTGGGTAAAGGTAAGGCGACACCCGTGGGAATACCGTGCGTGAGGCCGCAAAGTGATATGAGGTGTTACATGCTAGATCGATGTGGCATTGAGTCGGGGTCCTGACACTTTCATGTACAAAGTTTTTCCATCCGAGCTACGGTTTATTTTATATTAATTTTAAAAGATTTAAATCATTTTTAGGATTTATTTAATTAATTAAAACAACATTATCCAGAATAGTGTTTGCCGACATCATCATGACGTCAGCATGACGTCAGCAGTTGACTTGGTCAACCTGAGAGGTGGGTCCCGTTCGTCATTGACACATTTAGTTAGCAGGTTAATTAAACAGGGTCAATTAGTTTAATTAGTGGTCAGGTTAATCTAATCAGGATTAAATAGTTTAATTAATTCTTTAATTAATTAATTAAGATTAATTAAATCAATTAATTAATTAATTAATTAATTATTTGTTTTATTTATTATTATTTTTAAATCTTTTTTTGTTAAAACATTCTGGGGCTGGGGGCCCCTTTGTCAGTGGGCCAAAGGGCCATAGCGGGCGCGCGGGTGGTGGTTAACGAGGCCGCGCCCGAACGAGTGGGGGGTGGACCGGGCTGCGGCGGGGGTACGGGCGCCAGAGCACGCCGGCGGCCACGGCGGGGCTCGCCGGTCGGCTCTCTCCGGCGAAGGAAGTCGGCGCGGAGGGGCGCGACTGCGGGTGAGCAAGGGGACGGCGCGCAAGGTGCTCCCGGGGTCGTAGCAGGGCTGCACGGCGAGGTCGTCGAGTGTGGAAGAGGGCGGCGACGCGGCAGTGGCGGAGCAGAGCCATGACGGGACTCCGGCGAGCAGGGGACGTGCACGCGCGGCGGAGCAGCAGCAGCTAGGCGCAGCGCGGGCGAGCGGGTGCGGTCGGGGCAAGTGCGAGCGCGAGGTGCGGGCAGAGGCCACAGCCGGTGCGCAGGGGTGGCCGTGGAC